>NC_080423.1:58976978-59276978 GCF_029873635.1 Malania oleifera | reverse complement strand
AAAAGGAATAAATGAATTTGAATAAAAATCATAATGAAATTAAGTGATAAATTTAATTTCATTTGTCCCAATTTCATTTTTACGTACCAAACATACAATTAATGTAATTTTATACTATGTTATATTCAAATCTACACAAATCCAAATCCAATATCTCATTTTCATCATTTGGGTGAAAAGAAATCCAGCAAACCATAAGAAATAGAATATGAATTCCGCCAAGCAAATTTGTTATAGCCAATTCCACAAATCCTAAGGTAGTCAACTTTAGAGATTAATCAATCACCCTCTGAAATTTCCGCAAAAGAAAAGCAATAGATATTAGCTGCCTGTCTTAGAAAATTCACCAAACGAATTTATTATGGCCAATTCCAAATATCATTCTGGAGTTGGAACTTTATACACAGAAAGTATGAACATGCGACTCGCATATTGCCTAACAGACATAAGGTCTCAAACAACCGAGTCAATGAGCCAATTTACCGGCGACCCTGCAACAGAACTGCTCCACTTCCTGGAAGCGTTCGTCATCAAGAGATGCAGCAGCTAGACGTTCAAGGATAGCTTCCTCAGTAGCTTCATCAAAATCACTCCTCGATTTGAACAAGAAGTGGCCTCCACACTCCCAAGCCGGAAGTGCGCAAGAATCTGCCGATGTTGGAACCTGGGATGATCCAATTCATATTCAATAATTTGATAAAAGAGAAGCCATGGCAAATTTGGAAAAAAGTAAATAACCAATGATATGATACGATAGGTCAAGGAATTTCTGTGAAAGAGCAGGCAAAACATTGTCACACCAGGAAAATGCAATGCCATTTCAACAACTCATTGCTAGAGTGGCGAAGTTTGACAAAAAGCATATGGAAAAATGTTGGTGAAGAGCCTAAAAGACAACAAAAGTTATGCGTAAAATATAGACAAAAATAATAACTACGTGAAGCCTATTTGAATGAAAATCCAATATTATCATGGTAATAACTAGTGACCATAATAGAATCTATTCAGATCAATTTTGTTAAACCCAGACCAGTCCCTGACCCAGTCGATGAACTGGGTCACCAGGTCATCAGTTCAAACCAGTATGTCTAGGACAAAGTAATAAAATGCTGTCAAATATTTTGAGTATATTATAAGAATATTTGTCAGTATTTAATACTTCATCAGAGAAATATTTCATCTACATTCATCATGATTGAGCATTAAATGTTCTTAATTTATATATTATCATTTAAAACAGAAGTTTATCTTCTTCTTTTTTTTACACAAATAGCTAACATTGCTTTGTGTACGTTAATTGTGGAACACAAGTTGCCTTAGTACATGGGTATGTATGGCACATCCAGTCTTGATTGGTGATCCGAGGTTCTATTATTGCTGACAACAAAACTAACATCTGTGTTTTAAAGTGAAGTGGTCCTTGTTGAGCCCACTACCCAATGGCTGAGCAGTCGCACTCATAAGAAAATAAGAAAATGAAAATTTAGGGGATATTTGGTTCAAAGCATAAAAAATATTCCCATAAAATGACATTCCCACATTCCCAAGAATCTCATTTGTAAGAATGGGATGCCTACCTCAAGAGAATATCTTTTTATTTCGTTCACGTTGTAAGAATCCCAGAAATGTACAAAAATGATTCCTATTTTTTTGTGCAAATCAATGCACAGCGAAAACAAATAATCTTACAATGCAACACTCAACAGTGAAATATACAAAAAAACACAATCACGCAGATTATGAAAGCAATAAAATAATGACACGAAGAATTACATCATTCGGCAATGCCTACATTCACGGGAGCAAACGGCAGTAATTTTTCACTGTCTTCTGTCCAAAGGCATAAAGTTACATCATACAACATGTATATATAACCCTCTCGGAGGTTTTCCCCCCGAAACTCAACCTATACAATTTCCCAATTCAAAATTCGAAAACCGGCGCTTAGTAACCGAACAAAACTGTCGACGGTTTAATGTCGAGACCAAACAGTCGATAAAACACTACATAACAATTGGTTGTTTCCTTCTCATCCTGAAAAAATCCTCAACGGTTTCCTCTTGCAAGCCCAGCTTCACTATTTTCTACCATGTTTTCTCTTTGTACATACATTCCACTCAATATGTGAGCCACCTATTACAACAATCTCCACCTTGGCGAATATACACCCCTAAGGAGAAAATCAAAAACATAACCCGTTGCTCCACCTGGGACAATAGGTTGGGACCGCCTCCCGTCTAACAACTGGAGACATTAAGCAAGTCCAAGCAATGCTTGAATTTATCCGTAATAACAGGCTTTGTCAAGATATCCGCTGCATTCTCAAAAGTGTGAACTTTTTCAAGTACAAGTTCACCTAAACAAACCAACTTCGGGATCTTGTGAAACCATACATCTATATGCTTGGTTCTCGACAAATAGATGGCACTCTGATTGTCACACCGCAGCTGAACACCACCTTATTGGTCTACCCAGCTCCTTAACTAAACCTGTAAGCCACAATGCTTCCTCGGCAACTACTACATACTCCGACTCAGTTGTTCATAGTGCAACCAAAGACTGTACCGTAGACCTCCAACAAATAGGCCCTCCCACAAGAGTAAACACATGCCCTATTAAAAACCTCCTGTCATCCAAATCCACTGCATAGTCTGCATCCACAAATCCCACAACTAACGGATCACTCTGTTGCCTGCCGAAACACCCCACTGCACTGGCATAGGGGACCTTTGACATGTCCCAAACATCACCCGTCCGTGCTTGGCTACTGAGCAGTAGACAATTTACATTGATTCACGAAAGGTGTACCGGTGACCGGTTTTGCATTAACTATGCTAAACCTCTGCAACACCTTCTCCACAAAACCACCCTAAGATAACCTCCCTGTAATTTTGTCCACAAAGCCACCCTAAGATAACCACAATCTCTTTGCAGCTCTATTCCTGCGAATCTCCAACCCAAGAATCTTCTTAGCTGCAACCAAAACCTTTATGTCAAATTCTTTTCTCAACAGAATTTCCAACTGATTAACCTCAGTCGAAGTCTTCCCAGCAATTAACATGTCATTCACATAAAACAACAGAAAAATCACCCACTTGCATCCTATCACCCTCTTCCCTTCTGGAAGCTCCACCAACTCTCACATTTGATTCTTATGCAGTAACTCCATCTCCTCCACCATAGCATTCATCCATCTATTTTTCCCTTTACTGTGCACCGCATCTTGAAAAATAATAGCAACATTGTTGTTAGTAATGAATGCACAAGACATCAAATCATCAAATTCATACCTGATTGGTGGTCTGATAGTGCATCTGGACCATTGTGATCTTGCTATTCTCCCGAACTTGAACTCCCTACATTATAAACAATGTCATTTCTGCCCTGAGTCTGTAACTCCACCTACATCACAATATCATTTCTATTGTAATTTATACTATGATACGGCTGGTCTCCCAAGCTAGAACTCCGTGCATTATGAATAATGTCATCCCTGCCCTAAGTCTCCAACTCCACTTGCATCACTTGCTCATTACTGCTGCAATTTTCTGCCACATGTTTCTCTTCATCTATGTGAGTACGCTGCACCATGGCTTTCTCATCAAAAATCATGTCTCCACTAATCACTACCTTGTTTGTCATTGGATCCCACAACTTGAACTCGACTTTCTGATACCCCAAAAATATGTACCGTCTAGACTTTGCATTAAGCTTATATCTCACCTCACTAGAAACATGCATAGCTGAACATTCAAACACTCTCAAACCAAAGTAGTCTACCGCATTACCTGTCCAAACCTCTCCTGCAACTTTCCCATCTAGCGATACCCTTAATGATCAGTTAATCGAGAAACACACCATACTCACTAACTTTACCAAGAAGTTCCTTGCAAGCCCTGTATACAACCTGAGACACCAAACTCTTTCAGTTAAAGTTCAGTTCATCCTTTCTGCCACACCATTCTGTTGTGGTGTCCGACATACTGTGAAATGTCTCCTTATGTCATGCTGCTCACAAAACTCCATGAACCTCGAATTAGTGTACTCGGTTTCATTGTCCGACTTGAGGCATTTAATTCTCCTCTCGGTTTGGTTTTCTACCCTAACTTTCCACAATTTAAACCTCAAAAACATCTTTGACTTGTGCTGCATGAAGTACACCCAGACCTTTTGTGAGTAATCGTCAATAAAACTCATGAAGTACATATGTCCACCCCATGATGCTACTCTCACCGGCCCCTAAACATCTGAATAAATGTAATCAAGAATACCCTCAGTCTTGTGAATGGTTGTTTGGAGCTGCACCCTGTTATGTTTTTCAAGAACACAATATTTGCAGAAATTCAGCCTACATGTTTTAACACCCTTCAAAAGATTCCTCTTAATGAAGTTTCTTCATCCCATGCTCACTCATATGCCTTAACTGCATATGCCACAAAACAGTATTATCTAACTCAGAATCTGTAGCTGCAGCTCCCCCTACAACTATAGTACCTAGCAGTGCATAGATATTTCCTGCCAACTTTTGTCCCTTCATCATCATTAGAACGCCTTTACACACCTTCATTACCCCACTTTCAGACTTATAACTAAACCCGTTACAATCCAAAGTGCCCAATCAAATTAAATTCTTCCGTAGATCCGGTATGTGCCTTACATTACATAATGTTCTCACAACACTATCAAACATTTTAATTCTTATGTTTCCTATTCCAACAATTTAGCATGAAGCATCATTTCCCATTAGAACAGAGCCAGAATTAACTGACCTGTAAGTGCTGAACCAATCTTTATTTGACGTCATGTGATAAGAACACACTGATAGGATCCAAGAATGCTTAATGCAATCTAAACCTGATGAAACAGAAAGCATATCACCATCACTGCTCCCTGAGTCTCCTTCTTCTACTACATTCGCCAATTTTGAATTACCCTCTTGATTTTCTGCATTCCCTTTCTTCCTTTCCGGAGACTCCGGTTTTATGTGCCCCTTTTTCCCGAACTTAAAACACCGTATGTCCTTCTTCTTCTTGGACTGCGACCGAGACTTATTACTACTCGATCCGTTTCGGAACTTGCTTCTCCCACGTTCCTGATTACCCTTTACCACAAACCCTTCACCTTACAAAATTTCATTCGCAGACTTTCTTCCTCTGATGAAAACCCAACAGAGCGCTTGTAATTCAAGGTTTCTTTTCCCCATGTTAGAGTAGTAACTAGATTTTCATACGTATAAGACACAGGTAGGGAATTCAATAACATCAACGTCTTTTCTTCTTTCTCGAACTTCACATCAACCGGCATCAAATCACTTATAATCTGATTTGCACAACAAATTGCTCTGATATCACTTGTTAACCCCGAAGTAGTCCGTGGGTGGACTTGATACACATGAGTAAGCACCAACTTGACCCAAAAGCTTAAACCTATTGGGTCTTGGGCCAAACTATGCATATAAGCACCCATCATCCACTCAAATCTTCCAAAGTAGGACAAACTCACTAGTGGAATTCTCAACAATCTCTCCCTCACTTGTGAGTTCCAACTGCTCCCCCATGAACGGATACCGTCTCCCTTGTAGGAGTAAGCACAATTTTCCAATAGTTGCTCAAGTGAGCCTTACCATCACACCTTACGTGCCTCGCATTGCATTCCAGGTGTCTCCAAACCAATCCTACCTCCCACGTCTTAACCCTATTCGAATCCATCTTCTAAGCCTAGATGATCCTTATTGGCCTCGGTCACACACTTGGTCCTCCATCTGTTAGCACGTCAGGAGAATTAGTTTCACGTTTCGACTATTATGATGTCTCTCACCTAGAATTACGAACCGTCGGCTCTAATACCACTTTGTTGAGTAAATCCATGCGCAACAGAAACAAACAATCTCACAATGCAGCACTTAACAGTAAAATATACAGAAAAACACAATCACACAGATTATATGAAAGCAATAAAACAAAACAGTAAAATATACAGAAAAACACAATCACACAGATTATATGAAAGCAATAAAACAATGACACAAAGAATTACGTGGTTCGGCAATGCCTACATCCACAGGAGCAAACAGCAATGATTTTTCACTATCTTTTGTCTAAAGACATAGAGTTACATCATACAACATGTATTTATAACCCTCCCAGAGATTTGACAGTTTCCTCCTACAAGCCCAGCTTCACTGTTTTCTACCATATTTTCTCTTTGTACATACATTTCATTCAATATATGAGTCATATATTACAACATATTTCAATGTTCTGTTTAACATGAAATCGCAGTAGGCATTCCAATAAGATGATCATTATACCCTTAACATGTGTGTAAATAACATCTGAAGAAAAACTATATTTTTAACACAAAAAACTACAAAGAATATGTACTAAACAAATCCATGTCCTAAAATTTTCAACAATCATAAATTAAAAAATTCAACACTCAAAGAATCCAATTAACTGAAAGAATTGAGGGCAGTATGGTCTCTAAATATTAACCATCATATTATAATATTATTATAACATTAATAATATTATTACTTTCATTTTATTAATAACTTATAATTTTGATTATAATAATAGTGCGTATAATAATACTATCTTATAGGGGCATTGATGTCTAATCAGCCAAAATAGTGAGGGCAATTTGGTCCCAAACTAGGCTCATAAGAATGGGAGAGGGCGGGACCATGGGAATGGGATGCCTATGGGAGTCTTTCATACCTAGGAATGTTAAGATGCTTGCTATGTAGGATTCCAGGATCCAAACAAACGAGAGAATGAGATGCAATGGGTATCACATTCATGATAATGTTAAAAGATGTCGTGAACTAAACACTCCCTTGGTGAAATAAAATGATGTCAATTCGTTTTATACAAGAAAAAAACCTCCTCTTGAGAACCTAGACAAGGTACACCCAATTTAAATTTATGATAAGAGGGGGGAAAAAAAAAAAGGAAAAGCACTCAGCAAAATCAACCAAAGAAGTGTTGGAGATCAAGACAGGGCAACAAAATGTGCAAACAGCAGCTCATCTTTTAGCACGAGGCAAAACCTCTTGCCACCCACGTTTTTGGCCAATTTGACATTTCCTATGCTTCAATTGTGTTAAGTAAGAAAAAAATAACTTCGACATTAAATGGAAATATTACCTGAGGAAACAAGAATATCTTTTTCCCACAATCAGATAACAGCAGACTATATGAAAAGTTTTTCTCCTTAAAGAAGGAACATATTGCCACGAGTGCTTCCACCAATACTTGCAAGTTGTCACTGCTCTCAAACAGAAGGGCTTTAATAGGGTAATTCAAGAGACGCATAATACAAATCCTTCCTCCCCAATCATTAAATAGTTTCAGAACTGGCATGAGCTCCACAGGCAAATGGTTTGGAAAGTAACAAGCCTGAACCATCAAATTAAAAACAACATATGTCTATTTATACACACACAGATACAGAAAAGTAAAAGTACTAGCAGATATTTTATGGAGAAAAGGATCATAATTCACTTGAAGTATTGAAGTTACAGATATAATGTGCACTGTGACTGATGGTAAAATGTTATTGAAGAGTGGAACCATACCTTAATAATCATGGTTAGTTAAAAGTTATCGACTTAGGTATGTAGAGTCAATCAAGTGGACAGGTAGTCCTATTTGTCAAATCTGTACAATTTAATACTAACACATGGCTCCACCATAAGTTCTATTAATTAAATACACTTTAAAGTCATGTATCCTATGTTGATTAAATAAGAACAACTGCATGTTGGTCCCCTTTCTAATTTAATCCACACACACTACACATGCCTTTGCTAGCCTAGGATATACTAGTAACAAACTTTAAAACAGAAATACATTGTAATATTTTCAGTAATAAAAAGCCTCTATATGGCATTTAAAATTGAATATTTTAAGTAATCATTACAACTGTTAGTTTCACTCGATTAGTTACTTAGCCAGTCAAAGCTATTTTGCCTATAGGATTTACACCATCCACTTCAATTTATCATAAATAATCTTACACAAATGTTGGCTAAAAATAATTACACAAGACTAACTATCTAAATTGTAACTTTCAACTAATGAGAGAGAGAGAGATTGGAGTTTAGCTATATGTACCTGAAAATATGGGTGAGGAGCACTTGATATAGACCAGTCATAGAACATGCGGAAGGAAGAGTTATTTATTTCAAGAGAAACCCTTATGATCATTTCTAAGAATTTTGCATCCATTGACTGGGAAAGTCTGCTCCAGCCACAAGGTAGCAGGAAGATGTGACCATACTCAACAGGAGTTACCTTGAACATCAGATGAAGCAACAATTAAATGTTTTCGTCAATAAAGGTTTGTATAAAATAAATATGAAGTGAGGGAACTTTCCACATAGACCTGCAATCAACTTATTTATTAATGGAATAGTAGTTATCAGACAAGAATACATGCATTATGAAGGATGAACGACATATTTAAAAACAATGCCAAACAAGACATCTGGAGTCAAATATCAACAGCTTCAATTATGATCCAACATCACCTAACACGAGATGCAAGGATCAGAAAGAAAGTCAAAAGGCCTCCAATTGGGTCCATATAATCATTTAGCGAGGATCGTATTTAACATGCGTTCACCGTCCCCTCGTTGAAAACAATTATCTTACATGGTGCAAGCATTAAAATTAAAATGTAAGAATAATACAACTTTGATGCTTACATTCATAATAATCAAAATGACATTATTAGGCACAGCAACCATGGGAATAAACTCTGGTTTTGCCCTTTTGCCCATTGCAACACAGAAGAGTAACTCCTCAAAGTGTTTCTTACACTTGAACATGGAAGCATCCCCTTGACAACAGGCTTTGCTCTCCTCAAGATTGGATAATTGATCTACATCCCATCCTTCATTTAACTGGGCAAGAAACTTTCTTTTCCCGCTGATGACCTACATACATTATAATTCCACATTTCCACTTGCATCACAGCAACAACAAGAAGGTTTTTTATGCCACAAAATAATACCTTAATTTCAGAGGTAGTCACATCATATTTGCAAAGGCCTTTCCAGAGTCGATCTTCCCACTGCCAAGGAACAAAAGAACAGTGGATAAATCAGAGCATAACAAAAACAAAAACACAAATAAGTAAATAAATAGCTGAGGCTATCCTTAACAAGTAAAATATCATTCATACTATACCTGAGCAAGAAGAAGAGAATTCAATATGCTTTCATCTTCATCAGGATCACATGAAAATTCTCTTAAAGGACCATTATCTATGAGAGGCTGGGTACCAAGGCAGTAAAGAGGAACTCTAATACCTAAAAGATATTTTAGATAAAAAATATTTAAGAGAAAGTAGGAAGGGAAACTCAAAAGTACAAGAGATGGAAGATAAGGAATTCTCCCCAAAAATTTATAAAAATAAAAATAAAAAAAATAAAAAAACCCAATAAAAGGTCATTATTAAGAAAAACATCAACCACTTAAAGATAGGAAACCAGCTATCTATCAAATTAAAGAAAGATATTATAAAATGTCTCCAAATCTGCAACATATGGAAAATTGCATACATATAACTCTCCAAATTTCTAATTAGAAGATGTTAACATGCCAAAAGCTCTCATTGGAGCTGTAGCTGCACATGATCCATCCCAAACACCACTTGCTGCAGCCGAGTGCCAACAGACCAAATTGATAGAGCCAGTTTCTTTAAAATAAGCTTTACAAAGATAATAAAATAAAATATATGTTAACCACCAAAAATTTAATCCATAAACATGTGCTCAAAGACAGGAAATATCCTCTTGACAGAAGCTTCTGTTTGATGCCTTCATGATAGTCATTAGGAATGAATTCCAACAACACAAATCATCATCAAAACACATCCTGTGTCACCCAAATACTTACTCCCCAGTCAATGTTTTGACACCACCTCTTAAGGCTACAGTCAAATAAAAAATGGAATGTCAATTTCACAATGTGAAATCTTTTTTTTTTTTTTTTAATTTCAGGTATGGATAATTTTTTTAAAGTACATTTCAGAACAGTTATTCTTTTTACTTTTCCTTATTCTATTGCAAGCAGTTATTAGCAAATGCAACTTATTTGGGTGGTTATATCACTCCTATTCGGGCTTGTCATTCGAGTATACCTCTTTATTAATTTAGTCTTCTTTCAGAATTCCAGTAGGTTTGGCCATTAAATTTGGGTGTAATGAGAGGTTTACTTTGGCCAAGTGTAGGTAGAGAAGACAGATCATTTGGTTAGTAGGGGACTATGTGCAAGACTAGGAAGAAGGGGTCTCGGATCTTGGTAATTTGAGGTCTTCGAACACTGCCTTACAGGAAAATTTGAAAAAAGCTATGGAGGTTCCATTGGAGGATAACTCCCTTTGGCATAAAGCTACAAAAAGTAAATTCAGCTAGCAAGCTAACAGGTGGAATGCTAACTTGGGAATAAGATGCTCTGTTGAGAGTCCTTGGAAGTGTATTGCCTGGATTTTCTCTGTTTCTTCTTATATCAAACATACTTGTTGGAATCATACAATTCACAATTAGAATCATATGATTCACATCAACTACACACCAAATCAATTTGAAACTTACAAGAGAATTAAAAAAACGACCAAATCATTGCTCAATTATCGACTCCCTCTCTGAATCTAACGAATCATTCCATTCACACAATTCTGTACCTATCAGATCCAGTTAGACTCAACTGGTTTAAAGCCTCAATTTACTTGATTGCTTTCCGTTCCTTCTCATAAGAGTCCAGCGTTGAGAAAGAGGAGAAAATAGAACTTAAGGTCTTGCCTTCAAGAAACCTCTTGGAGAAATATAGTGTTTTGACAATGGGAAGAGGGAGCAGAACGTTGATCGCCTAGGGTGTTAAGATTCAAAGCTTGGTTTTTTTAGTAGTTTATTTAATTGTTCATTTAGTTTTGTTTTAAGTTACCTTTTTTTCCTTTTTAATTAGAGAGCATATGCATTAGATACAATTTTTTCTTAATTACTTCCCTTGAACAACATAAAATTCTGAATTTTTCTCAACTCCTACCCTTACTTTTATTGTTTAGAACTTTAGAGAAAGCATACACGTGAAATAAGATTTTTTTATAGTTAATTTTAAATATATTTCGCTTTTTGTTTGTGTTGTATGCATTTCTTTTGGAATCACTTTCAGAAATTTAAAATGAGTTTACAATTTGATTCTATCAATTCTCAATTCCTGATTACTGAAATTGGGATATCAATTCAAGACTCCAGTCTTGATTTGACAACTTTGATATCAAATATGTTGTAAGCAATGGGTCTTGCATTCATTTTTGGGAGGACTCTTGGGTGGGGAATGGTGCACTTTTTCATCTCTTCTCCATGATTGTATCATCTCTCCTGAGAGCATAATGATGTCATTGCCTCCTTTCTTACTTCAAATGGGTCTACTGCCTTGAATTTTCATTTTCATAAGCCTCTAAAGGATAGGGGGCGGAGGAATTCACTTCTTTGTTGTTATTGACAGAGGAAGTCATCTCTGGGAGAAATGGGCAGCTATGGCTTTTGGATTCTTCAGGAGTCTATTAAAATCTTTCTTTCAGCATTTCATAGAAACTGATAAGTTCTTTCCTCTTCATCATGCTAAATGGAAAGCTAAAGTCCCTTCTAAGATAAATGCTTGTTTGGTTGGTTGTTCATACTTGTTCTTAATAGAGTTAAGACTAACAAGCAATCTGTTGCAGAGTAGGAGACCTTCGAAGGCATTATCTCTGTAAGTTTGTAATGTTGTGTTTGAATAACTCAAAATCTGCATCTCATCTTCTTCTTCTTTTTTTCATTTTTGCATTCCTCTTTCTCTTGAAGGATTTGGAATAATTTGTTTGGTTTATTTGGAGAGAATTGGATCTATCCAGTCTCGGTGGAGGATTTATTCAATATTTCATTTATAGGCTTTGGGAAGAGCAGAGATGATTTGGTCTTACAGACTTGTGCAATCTTTGAAATTTTATGGGGAATTCAGTTTGAAAGGAACAATTACATTTTCTTTTCTAGGAGGAAAATCACCTGTCCTTTTCTGTGAGGAAGGATCCAGTATTTGGCATCTCTCTGGTCCTTTGCAGCAGGCTATTTTAACTTTTAAAGGGGTTTCATTTTTGGATATCGATGATGACCAGATTGGAAGGCTGTCCTATTTTGATCATAGTTCTTTTGTTTTCTTTTTCCATTGAAGTATGTCTTATTATCTTTTTTGTACATTCTTTCTTCTTTAATGAAATCTCTTCCTCTAACACATGCACACACACACACACAAAGAGAGAGCAAATTGTGTTAAGGGTCTCTGGTGATATACAGTTACAGGGGGGGAAAGCAACATGGCGATCAATGTTTAGTAGTCTGCAAAAGTGAAGCTGTTATCATGTAGGGTACAAAGCATGGTATTTTGAATAGGCTTGACAACTGAAGTTGGAGCCTTGGGCCCAAGGCCAATTGATTTTCCCACCAAACAGGTAAATTGCACAGCTGTTCTCCACACTTTTGAATTGTGTGACAACCAAAATGATTGTTTGATTGGGGGGATTAAATTGGAAGCTTCAGATCTCAATTGGGATGGTTTCTGCTAATGGATTTTGACGTTTAGTGCCCTCATTAGAGAACAATTATTTCTTATGGTATGGCATCAATGAGGCTCAAAAGTTGAATTTGGCTCAATTGAAACTGAAAAGGGGAATGATTGAATTTAGTTTCTTAAACAACAGGAGATCTTCAAAAGAGGGAAATATTGTGAGATTAGAACATGGGATGAGATGAAGCGGCAATATTAAAGCAATTTGTAACTCCCAACCTCCAGCACTCTGTTCATAAGATAATTTTGGTTTGAAGTAGGACGACAAGATCCCAGTAGATAGCACTAGTAGGTTCTATCATTTAGCTACTCGTGCCGACATAGAATGGAAAGACGATGTGAAGACTGCTTTGCACAAGAAAGCCCATTAGTACTTCCAAAGTTCCAAGCTACATGTTATCTCATTACAATGGGGATGTGTACAGGTTGCCACTCAGATAGAGGGGGGTATACAGCGTAATCGGTAATCCCCCTAGAGCTTTGTGTTTGAGAAAACTATTTGAGTTGTGTTAGAGAATTCAATTGAGCATACGGGTAAATGAGTTCAGACAACAGCCCTTGGAACTTGGAAGATTCCCAAGCATTCAGGAACAACTTCTATGGTTCCATCAGCAATAAAGTGCTTCAAATGTTAGGGTTTCGGGACTCGAGACACACAATGTCCTAAGCCATTGCAATTGCAAAAACAGAAGACAATGATACTATCCAAGTAATAGACGCCAAGACAGATAGTGATGTGGAAGATACTTTGACCTATCCTCTTTTCCCACAAGGTTGAAGGAAATGAAAATTGGAGATAAACCAGCACTTTTGCAGATGGGTGATTAGTCATAAGCAACTTTATACTTTGGTTATTGATCCTAGTACTGAAATGTAGTATCTAAAGAAGTTGTGAGAAGTTGAATTTGAAGGTAGAACCACATACTGATCCGTACAAGACTGCTTGAGCGAACATACCAACTTGAAGGTCCATGATATTTGCTTACTTTCCTTCAAGATCCGCTCAATTGTGTTTTAAAATTGTGAAGACAATGCGGCATGATATCCTTCATCTCAAGATTTCTCACATCCTTTGTGGGTGTGCCTCATTGTTTGATAGGAAGGTGAAGCATGATGCTTATGAAAAATTCATATACCTTCTCCACTGACAAGAAGATATATAAGTTGACGCCAATCTCAGGCTCTTCCGCCAACCAAATTGAAGCACTCTACTGGCTCCTTTCTTATGAAGCACAATGATTTCTTTCATAGTGAGGGACGCCTTGGTGCTCTCCCCAACTCAACAGAGTGGAGTGCTTTTGCAAACGAGGGAAGTGATGATGCGAAGATTCAGAGATGGATTTGTGCGATCAAGGTATTGCTAGGTCCTAAACCAAATGCATTGGTTTCAAGTAGGTATCATGTGTGTTTAGCTTAGTTGATAGCTAGGCTTATGTGTATATGGGGTTTGTTTATAATACATAAGTTTTTTAAAGGTTTATTTGTATTTTCCTGTATTTTAATCATTCCTATAAATTAGTGTGGGGATATCATGTCAAGATAGTTCATGAATTTCAAAGTGAAAGGTTAACATATGTTCCCTCTTGTATCTCCTTCTCTCTCTTCACCCTCTCCTTCCTTCTTCTTCTTCCCTTCTCTTCTCTCTATTTCTGTCCCTATTTCCTCTCTAGGCATTACCTTTACAGCTGATCTACATCAAATAATGAAGGAAGTTTTTCTCCAACAGAAAACCCAATTGATATGTGATGATTTTGGGGAGAAGGGTTCAGTGGACAGATGGCATGATGAATCAGATGAAAGCAAGGATAACACTTAACAGTGAGATTAGGGGTGATGCTAGTTTGTTATAGATGATGTTTCCCATTTGTCAGAGACTCCTACAGCAGATTTGGAGCGGACACCTGTTTTTTCAAGGAAGAAGGAATTATTGAATAAGTATATAAAAGTCAGGTTGAGGAACAAGACTATGATATGAAAGGGATAGTATTTTGCCCACTCCTGTCTTTCCAAGGAAGAAAAAAAAAGTCAGTGAAAAGATTATTGAAGGACAAGATTTTCTAGATGAGTTGGGTTTGAGGTTGTCTGCTCTTAGGAGGCAAAAACCTAGGTTGCATTCAAGTAAGGGAAAGAAGAAAAATGTCACAAGAGAGTTAGACTACTTTTTTAAGTGCTCTATAATTTATGATGGGAAGGATTTGATTTAGTTCTTGAATAAGTAGTTTGAGGTTGTTATTACTCTTTTATTTTTATTTTTATGTCAATCACTTTTGCAGCACTGAGGACTGCTTGCACTCCTTTAACTTTTATTTCTTTCCCTTCTGTCAAATAAAAGTTACCAAATCATACAAGACTGATGGTAGAATATGATTTTGTCCACATTGATCATAGAATATGACAAACCCAGCCATGCCTAAAAATTTAGACCAGCTTTAATTAAGCCCATGATGTACTGGACAAAGTTTTAGATATAAAAGCTAATAAACTAGGGAGCACCTTAAAAGAATACTCTTTAGATTCCACCATTAGCTATGCTATCATTCATTTAGTTATCCACCATTCATTCTCGATACCTTACCATACTTCAAATTTTTGAATGACCCATTAGTAGATCATTTTAGCAACTTTTATTCCCATAATTGCAATCACAACACTATTGTATGTGATCATTCAGACTCTTTGCACGTGCACATTTAAGGTAAGCTCAAATAATTAAATTGTTCAACTCAAAACACAACTCTCAATTAATTGCTTCCAGAACCCGTTTTTTCAACATATAGTAGCTACATAAAATACAATACTAATACTCTGACCATGCAACGTAGCTTCACAATTGTAGGGCAACAAAGCAAGAGCATAAGGTACCATAACGAAATATGTGTGTGTGTGTGTGTGTGTGTGTTCACTAAGCAAGCACCCCAAGAGTCAAGATGGACAGAGGCTACCTATCAACTATGAACTCTAAAACTCTGGCTATGACATCAAAACGATAACAACTATAAACATACCAAAAAAAAATTTAAAAAAAAAAAAAACTAACCCTCAGAAGAGATTCGAGAATACTGTTTAAATGAAGTATATTGCAATGGATAATTGTCATCTTCAAATTGCTTAACCGTAACCATGCTTGCTTTGATCGTAGTAAAACTCCAATAAATTAGAATAGAAACCAATCCACGGTGCAAATTCAATACCCTCCACCAGCAAGAAAGGTCAAATCAGCTGGATGCCCACCAGCTGAAGGTAGGGCACCCCGACCACCATGAAATGAAGGAGACGCAATCAAAAACTTAGGAAATGCTTGCACACATTCTTGGCCCCTTCTAATGTCAACACGAATTACTCTGCTTAAAGCCGTGGTGAGATTAAACAAGCCAGCCCTAACTGGACCAGCAATTCCCCGTTCTATCCTTGAATCTTGAAAGCAAAAACAAAAGCAAAACAAACTCATTAGGAAACTATTTAAATAGCAAAGCATATACCGAAAAATTCAACTACTTAAAAAAATAATTAAACCAAATCTAATAAAAAATCAATTAAATCAACTCTAATCAACACCTTTGTAAAAGTATCCACAAAATGCGGGGAAGAATTTCACAGTTCTAGTTAAATTGACTACGTGCGCTGATTTTCTTCAACAAAAAAAAACTGTCAGCATCACCAAAACATCAAAAATCAACCAATCATAAAGAGCGCCCAACAGTATCCATTAAATTGATTGTCAATGCTAAAATACAATAATGAATACATTTGAACAAATGCAAATATCTTAACAAGAACCATTCATGCTCACGTAGTCCCCAACCATTCCAAAAATCCAGTGATTACTTCATTATAACATAAAAAACTAAAAACTCTTCAAATATTAAGGCACACTTTGCACAAAACATTTTGAAAGAATGATTGCATCTTTTCTAACCAAAAAAGCCAAAAAAACATAAAATATCTAACCCAAAAAAAAAAAATTCAAAGCTAAAACTACGGTATGGTGCTATGAATAATTAAAAAAAGTCATAAACATAACAAACAGAGTTGTGTTTCAAACTTCCAAAAAAATGATTGCTTCACATCATTCAATTCTTTTCAATTCAAAATATATATATGATGCAATCAATAATTTATTTTTAAAAAAAAAACGACAACAATAAACAATACATGCATGAAGCAAAACAGCTCATTGTTTTGATTCAAGTTTCCATGATCTTGAAAGCATCTATCATCATACAAAAAAGTAACCATACGAAGTCAATCATTTATATTACCACGAAGAATGCATAGTTAAGAATATGTGGACTCCAATCAACAAATGATCGAAGGCGCTGCAGTATACCTCCAAATGATAAAACGAGATTTGCTCAAACAATCTCAGACAGATTGATATCAAGAAATCAATCGATCAACACAAGAGAGAGAGAGAGAGAGAGAGAGAGACCTTTTCAGGATCTTCGCTGGATCGGATGAGGTGGTAAAGCATAGCTGGCGGGGGAAAAGAGGCTTTGACCGGTCGTTGTGTCGAGAACAAAAAGTATATCATATCATAGCCGGTTTTTTTCTCCAAAAAAATATACCTAGTCGTGACTCGTATGCGCCTTTTCTTTTCTTTTTTTTATTCTATATTTGTTCTATTAATTAAAATTTTTCAAGACAAAAACAGTTATGCTAAACAAGATCCCGATTTATCTTCTTCTTTTTTTAAATATATTGAATAATACTTTTATTAAAAAAATAACTTCAGAATGACTAACATAATCTCGCTACTTGGTCTTACGAGATTTAAACAAATATCGCTGACCAAATAGCGAGATTTGTCACGTGTCACGCCCATGATAAAACATAGACAAATCTCGCTACTTTATTTAGCGAGATTTATTTGTCACGTGTTTAGATATAATTGGTCTACCATTTAAATCTCGCTACACCAAGAAGCGAAATTTGTTATACATATGAAAAATGCAAATGTTTAATGACATACCAAAATATTTTTAATTATGCAAGCATTTGAAATTTCGCTTTCGTAATGTACAAAAAATGTATATAGAGAGAAAATCCATTTATAGCATATGTTTAATGGCATGCCAAAATTTAAACTATATTTTATCTTATTTAAATAAATAACTATTTTGCTGAATCCAATTAAAGGAAAGGCCTGGCCTATTTACCTCACTAACTGCTAACCTCCCAAATTCCAATCCAATTTTCAGCTGCTTTAATGTAAAACACTAAATAAAAAATCTTTATTTTATAGAGAATTGTCTTTTTAAAAATAAATAAATAAATAATAATTTACCTTTTATTACTACAAATAGTGTACAAGTTCATTCATAATCATTTGTGGATTCAAGATTTTGTTTGAAAAAAGAAAAATATAAATTATTTTTGTTTTTTTTTTTTTTTTAAAGTCAAATTTTATTAGAAATAAGAATGTACTTTAAATTTTAGATAAAATTAAGAAAACAAATATTAATGGTATATAAAATTATTTTCTTGCTAATTCATTTGTTATATTTTATTTTATTTTGTTTCATCTTTTAATTGGATAACTAACCATAATATATATATATATATATATATATATATATATATATATATATATATATATATGTTTCTTCACACACAACGTATATGAAGAATCATACCGATGACCTTGCTTGTAATATTCTAATTCTACCACTTTATTTTCGCCTAAGCCATAAGCTTTGTCTATTCATGCCAAGGAACTTGTTTATTTTTTAAAATAAATAAATAAATTTTCATAAATCAGTGATAATTTTTCAGATGGTATGGTATGGAATGCTTTAAACGTAATCTAAATAACATCAACTTTGATGGCCTTCACAATCCACAAAAGAACTGACAGCAAGAAGTGGTTACTAAAATTGCTCAAAAGCAACATTAATTTACTTGATCTTATAAAATAATTACACGAGTTAAAACAAACACAAACTGTAGAGATTAAACTCAAAAAACAAAATGCCACCTTAACTCAATTACATCATTTAAATGCATATATAATGCAAACAGTCAATGTCATAATCAACTAAAAACTGCAAGTGGTTCTAGATGCATACGAGATTCCGTTATGCATTGTGCTTGTCCCTAATTAATATAGTTTAAAATTTTGCTTGCGTAATTTACCAAAAAAGTATATAGAGAGAAAATTCCGCTTGCGTAATTAAAGGTATTTTGGTATGTCATTAAACATTTGTCATAAAGGGATTTTCTCTCTATATACTTTTTTTGTAAATTACGCAAGCGAAATTTCAAACGCTTGCGTAATTAAAGGTATTTTGGTATGTCATTAAACATCTGCCATAAAGGGATTTTCTCTTGCGCAAGTGTTTGAAATTTTGGTATGTCATTAAACATCTGCCATAAAAGGGATTTTCTCTCTATATATTTTTTTTGAAAATTACGCAAGCGAAATTTCGAACACTTGCGTGATTAAAGAAATTTTAGTATGTCATTAAACATCTGCCATAAAGGAATTTTCCATATGTACAACAAATATCGCTACACCAAGTAGTGAGATTTAAATAACACCCAATTATATCTAGACGCGTGGCAAAAAAATCTCACTAGATCAAGTAGCGAGATTTGCCTATGTTTTATCTTGGGCGTGACACGTGGCAAATCTCGTTACTTGGCCTAGCGAAATTTGTTTAAATCTCGCTGGACCAAGTAGTAAGACTACGTCAGAGTCATTCTGGAAATTATTTTTCTAAAAAAAGTCTTATTAATATATTTTTTTTTAAAAGATAAATCGGGAAAAAACTCAAACAAGATGACCTGTCATGTCACGAGTCTGTGTCGATCACTCTTTCCTAAATAAAAATACACGACTTTATATGAGAGGTAGGGTTACCATGTGCACACATGCTACCAGCTCACAACATCCTTCAACTATGAGTTTTTTACAGAATTAATTAAAATAAAAAATAAAAAACACAAATATGGATGGAATGGGCAAATAATACACAATTGTATCTAATCGACTTTTCAAAATACAGTTGGGTAGTTTAAAACAAAACAAAAAAAAATACAAAACTACGTGTCAATGACATGTCAAGGGACGGGACGGCTGACTGGCAACGTGCTAATCAACGCATGGAAAACAGGGCACAAAAAACAAAAACAAAAAAAACTAAAAAGAGAAAATCAACTTTCTAAAAGTCGATTTGCCCATATGTATGCATGCGGTGCCCCTGCAGCTGACAGCCCAAAAAACGGAGCACAAAAAATAAAAACAAAAACAAAAAGCTGAAAAGGGAGAAAATCGACTTTCCAAAAGTTAGTTTCCCATGAAACTAACACTAACAGCACTAAAAAAGTGAAAAAAAAAAAAAAAAAATCTGAAACGTTGAAACCCAACTTTTGATAAGGACTCGCCCCAGCCACTCCTTCTTCACCCGAGACTTGGAACCCTTTCCAAGTTCCTAAGCTTCCCCCGTCCCCCTCCCCCCTATGCATGCTCCCCCTCTCTGTACCCCTATATATAGTGCGCAAATGCTTTGCATGGCTTCCTATTTGCTCATCTAAAAAGTTTCTCCTGGACGCTCCCCACCACATTCATAAATTTTAGTTTTGATTTTCATTTTAGATATCCATTATATTAAATATTTAGACATGGAGTCTGGTCCAACCGATTCTTTTGTCTTGACGTTAGGGACCCTGCATCCCTTTTATGAGGAATGGGAGATGGATCATTCTTATGCTTTTAAAGGGCGTCACTGTGTGCGCACATTAGAAACACTGTGGTATGCTCATCTCAAAAGCATTATGTGGGTTCAACGAGTGGGGTTCTATCCACTGTACCATATTTGGTATATTTGTCTAGACCATCACTTAATAGCACATTACTGGAGCGTTAGAGGCTTGAGACGCACACATTTCATTTTTCCTGCAGTGAGGCGACGATAATGTTGCAGGATGTAGTCATCATTACAAGATTACATGTCGATGGTGATGCTATTATGGGCATGACAAAGCAGGACTGGGTCACATTGTGTGATAGACTACTTGGATGCACCCTCTCCCCCACCGGCCGAAGCGAACGAACTAACTCGTCCCTATCTATGTCATGGATGGACGGCATAATACTTAATATTACTGATGAAGCATCAGAGGAGGACGTACTTCAGTATGCTCAAGCATACATACTACGTCTCATGTGCAATAACTTGTTCATGAAAAAGTCACAATACTATGCGTCGTTGATATTCCTACCTTTGCTGAGCGACTTGGAGAGGACGTCAACGTATAGTTGGGGTAGCAATATTGCACTTGCATGGCTAGATAGAGAGGTGTGTCAGGTTAGTCGTGTGGGGGTGCAATCAGTTAAAGGTACGTTGTTCCTCTTATAGGTTTGGGCATGGGAGCGCATGCCCTTTCTTGTTCTAATTAGAGTTGGTCTGCCACATCTTCCTGCTGATGTCGACGATAACCCATTCCCACTTGTGCGCAGTCAGGTTAGTATCTGTTTTAGTTTCAATAAATTTAAAATATTTAAGTGTAACGTTATATGAATAGAAAAAATTGTAGATGGCGAAATTCATTTCATGCCTCGCACGTCCCTCAGCATACTCTACGGTCATATCGATATGACATTGATATGCGTGAGGACCAATAATATAATTTTTTTTTTCATTGGAATCGTAAAATGTGGTTATATAATATTTACTATTTTTAGTATTTTTCTTACATAACTTGTTCGTTAGTAGTTTATATGGATGTCATACACAGCGGATGTGTACGCTAATCTACTGCCTATATGCCTAATTGGAGTACAAGTTTAGCTTGTTCGCACTCCCCTGATCTGCTTTCGAATCATGGAGTGGCACCTAGCGATCGTGTACTGTGGCAGTTTGGGCTAAGGCAGCAGATCCTTCGTCCAACTTAGACAAGGTACGACCCTGACAGCCATTATCAAGATCTACACGAATGTGACCAATGCGGGTATCATCAAACCAACTAGCACACTAAGTACAATTGTGCACTCCAGAGGTGGCAACGCGAATAGACCATGTTGTCCGCATACTAAGGGACCTTCCACTCCCTACGCATACACTTCTACGGGTGGAGGATGCCTATAATGATTGGTACCAATCCATCATTGTTCGATGTGTGAGCAGAATTGCCAGTGTGCACATGACAGGATGAGTGAATAATTATTCAACGCATAAGTGAACAGATAGGGGGATTTTCAATAACTTATTAATAGTTTCATAACATTATCTTGTAGGAGCATATGATGGGGAACATCTATTTATCTTACTATGTCTCAACATGTCTGGCTAAACCGATTGTGGAGGCTTGTATGCAGTTTGTGGCTGATGAAACTCATCGGTCAATTCACAGGTCTCCCCTTATTGACGCGGAGGGTGCTGAATAAGATGACAATGCTACAGCTGCTGAGCAGGCGTCACATAGGAGACGTTGTGTTGGACCTCGTCGGAGCCATGGGGGGGATCATGCTTGAGTTGAGAGGGGAGCACCCACCCAACCATCCTAGTGGATCAAGGTGATTGGGGAGCATTGACACAACAATTCACACATGCACAGACCTCCACTTAGCACATTGGGGCTTCTTATTTCCATATGACATATGGGGGGTATCAGCATTAGTATGGGGCATCCAGCAGTATATTATATGGTGTTCAAGGTATATTGTTGTTGATTGAGGGAGAGGAAAGTTTTTAACTAATAAAGAAGTTTATAATTTAGGCGTTAACTTTTGTTTTGCGAGTTTGTAGTTTTTTTTTTTTTTTTTTTGTGAAAGGAATTATGAGAGTTATGGTGTAATTCCAAGAGGGGGGGTGAATTGGGTATTTAAAAAAATATTCCTAGGTCAATTTATCCAGATTTTAATTCCACAATCAGTATAACACAACCTAGAGTCTTTCTAAACAAGCATGAATCCCACAAATAATAATGTATGCAAATATTTAAAATAATTATAACATTCAACACAAATTGAACATAAGCATACAAGTGCGGAAAGTAAAGTGTGGAAATTAAATAGAGTAGGGAAGAGGGAGCACAAACACAAAGTTTTTAACGAGGTTCAGCAACTCTCGCCTATGTCCTCGCCTTGGGCAAACCACCCAAGGATTCAACTATCTGCTCCTTGAAACTGGGACAGAGCTTCCTGTTACAATCTGCTTCTTTCCAAGGCGAAACTTCCCTTTACAATCCGCTACTTACACTAGGTGTAGCTACCTCTTTACAATCCGTTGCTTACATGAGGCATAACTACCTCTTCACGGTTCACAACTCGAACTGTAAATACAAATGATATGGAATTTTTCATAAAAGTAAAATGCTTCTTAAATAAGCTGATTTGTACAAATAAAATTCTTAATGCACTCTCAAATGATTTTCAAATGAAGCTCGGTAAAGTATTATAAAACCTCTCAAAAATATTTTGCAATTAATTGAGTGAGAGAATGGAAAATGATTTCCTTTTCAAATGACATTTGATCAATCAAGAAGCCTCTCAAGCAATTAATATATGAGTTAAAATATGCTCAAGGCTTTTTGTAATACTCAACAAGAATTTTCTCCAAAAAAGATATTTCAAAGAAAGAGTAGGAGAGTGAATTTCTTAAAGATTGACCTTGGAAAAGCATCAAATGGCAAGAAGACTTTCAAACAATATATATTGGAATAAATATATGCTCAAGCTTAAACCTTACTTGTAAACCCCAAAAATAATTCCCCTAAAAAGATTTTCAAGAAGAAGAGTAGGAGAAATGAGTTTTGATCTTCAAAAATGGAGTATAAAATATGTTTGGAAAAGAGAGAATATGCAAGAATGCTCTCAAATGGTTTTTCTAATATTTTTCAAGTGTTTCAGGCTTGTATTTATAGGGAAAACCCATTACTAGCCATTTTATGGCCGTTGGGGTATTAAAATATAATTTAATTTGAAAACTAACCATTTTTCGGCCGTTGGGGTGCTTTCTGCACAGACACCCTCCGGTTTTTCAAACATAAATTTTTATATATAATTCTAAATTGGAAGTTCTTGATTTCAATATAAAGATAAGAGAAAATCTCACAACTTTCATGTTGAATACTTTTTAATATAAGGAATTTCCGATAGAGAAAATTGCTCATCAATGAGACAAAAGAACATGAAAGGAATTTTTTACTGCGGACACCCTTTAGTATTTTGAATATAACTTTTTCTATACAACTCCAAATTTAACGTGCTTGGTATCAACAGAAAGCCAAGAGAAAATCCCAAAACTTTTATGTTTAACACTGTTTAGGATAAGGAGTCATTGATAGATAAAAGTACTCATCAATGCAACGGAAGAAACATGAAGGGGTTTTTTTATTAAAAAAAAAAAAACTTATTTTGGAAAAATGTTTTCATGAGAAGTTTATGCCCCTAAGGTTAATCTAAGGTCATGCTCATTTTGTAAAAGCTTCAATTCAGATCATATGATTATGTATGCACAAATTGAAACCTAATTACTATTACAATTTAAAGAATAAATAAAATCTTCATGCTTATGCTCCTTAATATTTCATGGAATACGCCAAAATTTGTGCTCGATTAGGTACTCCTTGACTTCCATTTTGCATCCCTTATTTGTGCCTTCTACATCATAAATTTGTTCAAAGACTAAACGTATAAATGAGATGTTGTGTTTTATCATAATCAAAATAGGAATCGGACTCAAAAAGTCAACAAATTACAGTGTATCAAAGGTGGGAATTGGAGCTATTTTAAGTTAAGAAGGGTGTTGCAAAATCCCAACTTGGGGTCTCTACCTCCTGGAAACAATGATCAATGGAAATGGCAGTATGAGAAATGGCTTGATGAGAGGAGAGAGAGAGAGAGAGAGAGAGAGAGAGAGAGGTGGCTATAAAACACAGATGTTGCCCAATGCACACAACAGAAGTTATGCTGTCGCGTCTCCTGCTTTATCCACAACCAGCCTCTCCTTTTTTTCCTCCTTTGCGGCTACTCCAAACCCTTAAATCCTCTTCTTCTCTCTAGAATATGGCTCCAACCCTATTGTTGCTCTCTGCCATCTTTATGTTCACACCGCCGCATTTTATAAAGCTACTGCCCTTTTTGTCTTCTATTCGTCTACCAGTCTTCCATAAAACCCTAATTGAGACTCGTTTACTATTTTCTAACTCACGCCTGCGGCGTTCATGATTCCAAGATTATGAAATTATACATATATATATCTCCCTGTCAATCAACTGAATATCCAGAATAAACATCATATTCACATCTTTCCCGAACACGCATATTCATTATTTCCTAAACTATAAACTATTTATCATCTTTACCTGGGTTCCTGAGGAAACACCCACTAAGATCCTTAGCTCGTGCCTACGGTGTTCTGTAATGCCCCGAAACCTTAAACCCGGGTCCGGTGCATTATACCTGATAAAATCCTGATAATCCATAATCCATAATATACGCAGCAAAAAACATAAACATAATCTCCATATAACATAATACCATAATTTACTTATTCTAACTATAATCCATAATAAATCATCCATCACCTGCATTTCCATAAATCTACATAACTCCCAAAACATTTCAGTATTTTCACAATCATTCCTTACTCAACAGCCTTAAAACATAAAGACAAAAAACATAAATATTTACATTCCCCAAAATTAACATAGAAATATACCATTTTCTTTTTCTATTTCCCAATAATGCTACAAAACCTCGAGCTCTCAAAGCTCAATCTCGAGGAAATCCTGAAAAAGATAAATTCATATTTGGGTGAGACACATCTCAGTAAGGGAAGAAACAATATATTAAAACAGTGTGTGGCTAACATGAGTTTATATAACAATATAATATTTAACATTTGAAAACCGTTAACATAATTCTTAAAATCATTCTCTAATCCTAACCAAACACATGCAAAAGATTTAACCCACGAGATTACTCAATGATAGGGGTGATTACCCGTCCATACAAGTAGCACCCCTCTGCTCTGATACCTAAGCAACCCAAAGGTCACAGCTAAAGCATACCAGAGCACTCACCTTACTCAGTAAGACTTCAAGTATTAGATTGATTTCGTACTCACACCGTTCATACAAAAGTTTATCAGCAAAGGCTCCCAAGAATAGGAAAATCTACCCATCCATACAAGTAGTTTCCCTCCGCCCTAGCATGTTATGCAGCCTACTGCTACACCCGATACAACTAGGGCACTTGCCTTTCTCAGCAAGCCCTCGAGCGAAGAGTTTGTCTCGCCCAAATATAACATGTTATACTAACATAAATACTGCTAATACCATAATACATTATTTTGTTTACCATTATTTTGCATCTCTCAATAGTTCATGTTTTCATATTTTACTTTTCATTTCATTTCACTTTACGTGGCTCTTTCCCATTTTATATTGTTCACATTTCACATTTTATTTCTATTTTATTCATTTCTATTTTCATTTCATTTCATACCCAGCATTTTTCAACTATCATATATTTACCCAACATCTTTCAACTGTTTTATCCAGCATCTTTCAGTTGTTTTACTTTTACCCATCATTTTTCAACTGTCATACACTTATCCAGCATCTTTCAACTGTTTTACCCAGCATATTTCAGCTGTTTACATGGTTGCATTAACACATACAAGCGGCATAGTTCATATCATATTTCATTCTCAATGTATTCCTTATTTAACCTGCATCTTAGACATTTAACATATATTTCCACACAACATTCTTATTTACTCAAGCCACACAATTTAGTAATAAAATTCATACACTGCCTGTAAAATAAGTCAACTAACATTTAATGTTTATATACTGAAAATACCTTTCATTTCTTACATAATTATCCTGAAAATAGTTTTCCACTTTCATCAGTTCATTTTCACATATACGTATCTAATAAACAGCCCTAAACTCGAAAAACATAATTTAAACAGTTGGCATTTTAAACTCATACCGAAACATATACAAGTATATATAACACAATTTATTTTTCATTAAATTCATAAAAAATTTGATTTAATATATATTTTTCCCCTTACCTGGTTTCTTGAACTATGCCAACAGGGACTCCGAAAAATACCAGCGGCGCTCACCCGGATCCTAAATCAAAAATCCTAATTCCATTAAATTAACTCTAAATAAAATATTATTTTAATACTTCCTAGGCCCTTAATTACCAAATAAATAATTATATAGCCAAATTACCAAATTTTCCAAATCTCACTCTCGCTTTGGAGTGGGGCCTAGAAAATCCCAATTGGAACTTTACTTATATCAACATGACGATGATCACGACTAGAACCCTATGGTGGTGCCTGATCGTCGATTTAATAGCAGATTTAATAAGAAATTAAGAACTTAGGGGAAATATATCTTTCCCCGGGAGTGGTTCCTACACCACTCCCACGACAAATCCACTCTAATAAAAATCTCGGTGACGGAGTTAGAAATCCAATGGCACCTTCCGTTTCCCGATCGGTCGAATATTCATCGAGAAATGAGGGGAGAGAGAGAGGCGGAGACGAAGAGGCCACGAAGAAGGAGGCTGAGAGCTGAGCGGATCTGTTTCTCCCAGAAGCTTCGAGCTTCTTTCTTTCTTTCTTTCTTTCTTTACTTTTTCTTTTTTTTTTCTTTTACTTACTTTACATATTACATAATAATATTATATTATATATATATATATATATATACACACACATATTTACTTTAACCATTATATATATATATATGTATATCATATTATTTATTTAATACATCAGATTTAATAATACTTAATTAATTAATTAATTCATAATAATTTATCTTTAAAATTTATTTATTTTTATTTAATTAATTTAATAATAATTAATTAATAATTACTCTTAACTTTTTCTCAATTAAATTTTTTTTTTCGGGTTACTACATGTTCGCACCAAACCCTATATTTTACAAAATCCTAATTCTTCAATTCAACCCCAAAATTACGTTCATATACACATTCCTCAACCTATACATCCATTAAATTAATTAAATCACCAATAAACACTCAAATAGCATCCTTACCTCAGTTTTGGGATGGTGCTTGAACTCCTCCAATCAAAATTCTGCTCCGGTAAACTTGTAGAGAAACACTGCTAGACCTTAAATATGGAGTCGAATCGTCGATCAAAGGTGTTTGGAATGAGAAAATGAAGAGAGAGAGAAAAGAGAGAGAGAGAGAGAGAGAGAGAGAGAGAGAGAGAGAGAGAGAGAGAGAGAGAGAGAGAGAGAGAGAGAGAGGGCTTTGAATTTAAACTAATAAAATGACATGCAACCTTTAAATAGAAATTTGTCTCTAGCAAAAACCATCGACGGTTTTCTTAGGTTTCCCTGAAACTGTAGACGATTTGGTCTTTAACCAAAACAAAAGTTATCGTTTACCTTTTACCTGGTTGCAGTAAATGTAAAACCATCAACGATTTTCTTATTACTCCAGAAAACCGTCGCCAGTTTTCTCCTCTCCTAGTCAAAAATCCACTTTTTCCCATTTCTTTTATTATTATATTTTTCGGATATCTACATTTTGAGTATGATCGCTGTTTTGATGCTGAAAAAACACATGTATCTTATGTGTGCGTTTAGTGTGTGAATAGGTTTTCATTTCAATACAAACATAAGATACCGAAAAATGGAAGCTAGCAGGGACATAAAGTTCACACACTCCTATTGAATTCCATGGAAAATGAAGAGTAAAAGAAGAAGACATTTTGATTTTAATTGTATTGTATTTAATTTTTTATATCTTTGGTCTGTAATAATGCATGCATCTGCATGATATGTTTAAATGCTCAGATAAGCCCTAGACTGACCTTAGGTTCCTAAGCACTTCATGAAAAAATTTCCTATAAACTCAAAAGTAATACCTATATGAACAGGAGAAAACTTTTAATCATAATTTGGACCTAAATATATCTTTGAAAGGGCTTCGGCTGACTGAACATAGGGCATTATAAATGTTTTGGTTGACCGAATTGGTAGAAAGTCAACACGTTGACTGAGGCTTGGGCAACCGATCTAGAGATGAACTAAAATTCCATGATTGATCGTATAATGACCCCAAAAATTGTATGCATGGAATGGTAAAAAATTAAAAATAAAAAGGTTTTAAAAATAAATTTTAAAATAAAAATAAAAATATTAATTAATTAATATAATAATATTTTAATATATTATAATATATAATATATATAATCAAACTATCCTGAAGGATAAAGATCCTTCGGGAATTATCATAACAGAAGCCCCCCCACCCTGAATCACCGTCTCTCCTCCGCATTCTCTCACTTTGTCCTTGATTTCGTCAGCCAATTGTGCACCGATCGGAAAATTGAAGGTACTGCTTGGTTCCTATCTCCACCACCGACATTCCTACTGGAGCAGATTTGTCGTGGGATCGACGTAGGTGTCACTCATGGGGAAAGGTATATTCCCTCTCTTTCCTTAATTTCTCCTTAAATTTTCAGCTAAATAAACGATCGAGCACCACCACGGAGTCCTAGTCTTGATCGTCGTCATTTTGGTTAGAGCAAATTTTAAATTTGGGGGTCCTAAGCACCACTTTAAAGCGAGAATAAGATATAGGGATTTAAGGAAATTGGTTATTTTTAGGGGTTTAATTGTTATTTGAAATTTATGAGCTTAGGAAATGTTAAAATAATATTTTAATTAAGGTTGATTTCATTAAATTAGGGTTATTGAATCAGGGAGGGTGAGCGCTGCGGACATCATTTTGGGGTCCCTGTTGGCGTAGTTTCAAGAAACTAGGTAAGGGGATTAAGTTAAGTCAGGAATTTTGTTAAATTTGAGCAATTTAAATTGTTATATATATATATATATATATATATGTGTGTGTGTGTGTGTGTGTGTGTGTGTGTGTATTTAAGAATTTAAATGTTATTTTGAAAACCAACCGCTCGAAATGGATTTTACAAAATTGGGATATATGATATGTAATTTTGTATAAAATGAACAGTGGACAGTTGAATATATATATATATATATATATATATATATATGAGAGTGCGTTTAAATGTGAAATTGTGTGGTAGATGATTTGAATGGGTTGGAAATTATAAAATACTAAATTGTTTGAGAAATACTGGAACTGTTTAAGAAATGCAAGAGTTTGAAATAATGGCGAGTGGCTGGGTATTGTTTGATTGGCTAAGGGCTAGGATTATTAGTTAACGGCCGAGGGCCGAGTTTTAATTGACGGTTATATGCCAAGTTGTATTTTGTGGTCGAGGGCCAGGTTTTTGGAATAATAGGAAATAAACGTGAATTGATATTTCAAATGATGATTTCTATTATCTAAATTGCATGATATGCTCTAAGAACTTCGAGGACCAGTGAGTTGTAGGCACGGTACCGTTGCTAGGGATTTTTTATGTGGTTGTGTGTGCCCACACCTGAACTGAGAGGTGTAGGGTGGGCTTGTCCGATTTGCCTACGTGAGGTGAATGTACCCTCTTGGGTAAGGGCAATCGGACCAGCAGCTGGAATTGCATATACCTGTGGAGTATGTTAGCAGAGAGTACAGATGACTATTATTTGGGTCATTGGGTGAATCCCCCAGGACATTAGACCAGCCTTCGAGCCACACAACCCTAACCATGGGGGTTTATACATGGCGATTAGTCTCAGGGAATTGTCTTATATGAATATCTGTTAATTTATGTAAATATGGATAATTAATAAGATAACTTCGAGGGCTTACTGAGAAAGGTGAGTGCCCTAGTAGCAATAATGGTATTAGAGCAGAGGGAAGCTACTTGTATGGGCGGGTAATCTTCCTTATCCTCGGCTAATTGTGTGTGTGAGTGTAAAACAAGAATTATTTCATAAATGTGTTTATTTACTTAGTGAACTGGTTATTTTATATACATTAAATGCATACTGGCCACACACTGACATTAAGTTAGTCTTTCCCTTACTAAGTTGTGCCTCATCCCTACTTTACAAAATATCTTTTCAAGAAATCCTAGAGATCGGGTCTAGCAGGCTAGTGGTTTAAATTTATGTAGGTGTTGTATATGGACAGAGATTTTATTTTTGTATAGTTTTATGGGATGTAATTATGTTAAAATGGAGATATTTGTGTATAAAGATAGTTAGAACTTGGGTAATGTAATTTAAGGATTTTGTATTTTTTTTCCGCTGCGTATGTGTGTTTCATATATGATGAATAAGGTATCAGGTATACAGACATCACTAAAGTAGCACCCCAGGCCCATATGACGAGTCGAGGGCATTACAAGTTGTATCAGTGCCTAGGTTTGCTAGGTTCTGCAGACTTTGATGGTTGAGGATTACCAAAGTATAGGTTGAGATAAGTTAAGGATAGGAATGGGTAGGTTAGGTCGGGTTTTTGTCTGGAACCTTAGAGGCGGAGTTTCTTTGACGATTTTTTTTGTATTTTTCTTGGAATGACGATTTCAGAAAACCATGGTATATCCATCGGTGGTTTCGTTTCTGGGTTGAGAGACTAGAGCTCGGAAATTTAGGTTGGGACGTTAGGGCGGTTGAGTGTGTGTGTGGAGTCAGTGTTATGTTGGAGACTGATATCTTGTCTATTAATGAATCTTTAAACTGCGAATTCATACGTATTAGTAGTTTCTTCATTTCATACTTGCTTCAATTATGATAAATGAGGAGTTTCTAAGTCGGTTTCTATCCTATCTTCAGGATGGATTCTAGGGGAAATGACATCGTAGTTGGAGGGGATAATTATGTGGATACTTCCAGTGAGGACGATGTCGATGCTTCGGCAGTGCTGCGAAGTATAACGCGATAGGATAGGAAGGAGAACCAGAGGGACTCTAGAGAGCAGGATTAGTCATCAGTTGCTCGGGGCTGCACTTTGTAGCAGTTTACTCGGACGAATCCATCGATTTTTGTACGAGGAGCAAACCCGATCACAACTGAAGATTGGGTTTAGGGAATAGAGGAACTTGTGGGTGTGTTAGAGTGTACAAAGGAGTAGAAGGTGCGGTTTGCCACCTTTAAATTGGTAGGGGAAGCGAAGAGGTGGTGTAGATCGGTGAAGATGGTTGAGGAACAGTGTTCAAGGTATACATCTATCACCTAGAGCTGTTTCAAGGAGGTCTTCTTCGATAGATATTTCCCTACTACCACCCGAGAGGCGAAGGCTTAGAAGTTCTTACATCTGACCCAAGGACCTATAACTGTACAGCAGTATGCGACTAGATTCGTGAAGCTATCCCATTTCGCTCCTCATATGGTCCTAGATGAGCCAAGGAAAGCTTGATTGTTTGAGAGAGGTCAGAGGCAGGGAATACGCGCACAAGTGGTGGCGTTGTTGACTTAGAGTTTCTCTGAACTGGTGGAAAGGGTCATGGCAGTTGAGGCCAGTATTCAGGAGGAGGACAGAGCTGCAAACCAAAAGAGGAGGCCCTTGCCTTAGGGGTTTCAGACCAACACTAGTTAGGGCTCATGGAGGTGACCTGATAATTTCTCAGTTCAGCAATAGGATATGGGATCTCAAGCTCATCAGGGGAGTTCGCTGTCATGCCCCGAACCTGGTAATGGGACCCAAGGGTGAATTAGTAACCTAACATGTCCCTATATCATACAAATCACCAATGATACAATACCAAATGAATGAGGGTCCCATCCCATAGGGTTCCCAAGCAACCTATACACATTCAAAAATACGACAAATAGGCAGCGAAAAATATTCTTTATATACATACATCGTACCATAACAGAGTCTATACAAAAGGAGTCTAGGTTCCATAAAACAAAACATAAACCCGTGTGCCGACCATGCCCCAAAATGACAACCTGATAAAGTCCTAGCACTTACACAAGTGCAATCTGCATTACATCGATCACTACACACCCTACACAAGGACGCTAGTTCCAGTTACTTGAAGGACCTAAAAAACATGTACGTATGATAGGGGTGAGACACATCTCAGTAAAGCAGATCTAGGTTATATCGGTGCGTGGCATATGAGTGTTATCATGACAATAAACATACACAGTTCAATGCAATTCCAGTATTTTCATAAAATAATTCCAATATAGTGCATCACACGCACACACTCATGATCAAGTAACCCGCTGTCGTCACACCCTTCGGCCCAAAATCGGCCCGCATTACACAGCGTCCCCAACACATGGCATAGCTTCAGGCTCCTATGGCATCGTACCGGTACAATTGGTGGATCCACACCCTTCAGTGATCAGCCAGTAAGGCTTACGCCCTCGGATATAGAGCCAGTCACTCTTGCCAAACATGGCAGGTGATATTTCACACCCTCAGATATAGAGCCGGACACTCTTTCACAACCTGGAACAATTTGAAACCCAGTTCCTATTTCATTGCAGTAAAACACAACTTATGCATGTTCATATAACCAAACAATCCACACCCATTTGGTAATCTAAAATCATGATTTTCCAAAAATATACAGTTTAAACAAGTCAAGGCACAACCATCCCCATAACATAATATATATCACAATATATTCACGGCTTTCCAACAAAACCAGAGATGCAACCCAATGCCCCTTTTTTCCCAAAACTGTAATATGAAAAACCCATAATTTTACCCGTTAGATTCCCCTATATGAATAACCAAAACACACACAGGACCATGAACCACAGTTCTACCAAGTCCAATTTCAAAAATAACCCACATAAACAGAATCCCCTTACCTTTCCCCGAAAATCCAATCCCGAACTCTACGGCTCCTAAACAGCGAACTGAGTTCTCAAAACCTATAAATCACAGTTTAGAAAATACTCACAATTCCATTCCTTACCAAACTATCGGAATAGAATTGAAAACTGAGCCTTACCTTTATTTTGAGCCAAAACCTGAAAATGCTCAGAATGAAGATCCATTCCACAAATCTTGAAAAGAATCCTTCCTTGATCCTCACAGTAACGTCGGATCGTCGATTCAGGCAATGATCAACACAGAAATCTAAAGAGAGAGAGAATCTTTCAAGTTCCTAAAGAGAGAGAGAGAGAGAGGTTTTCTTGATTACTTAGCTTGGAATAAAAGGAAAAGATATTTATAGCCCTTTGACTCAGCCGACCTCGTCGACAAAATGGCGTCTTCATCGACGAGGCAAAGTAAACGGTTCGTCAACAAAACGGTGGCCTCGTCGACAAGCCTGAGATTCCCGATTTCCCAAAACCTCTTGGCTTCTCCTCATCGATGAGCACCAGAAATTCATTGCCGAATAGCAAAGGGCCTTCATCGATGAACTTTGGCTTCGTTGATGAAGCCTGCTTAAATTACTGTCTTGTCCTTTCCTTTATTTATTTATTCCGGATCTCATGGATCACGTTCTTACAACCTCTCCTCCTTACAAAAATTTTATCCTTTAAAATTTGTAATCTCTCATTCACGAACTCATTCCTATAATCACACACACACTCGACTCTAGAAAGAACCGGCAGCTATTACAATGAAGCCCGACACAATACATATATATCCTCACTTATGGCGTAGGAATACCGTGGTTACAAACATAAACCGTCTCATGAGTTCACAATAACACACACTCCCAAAGACTAACCACATATTCCATACAAAGTAGGGTAATACACACATAATCAGAATAACTGTGGATACTTCCGGCGTATCTCTGCTTCCAGTTCCCAAAAAGCTTCCCCAACCTCATGATTCTGCCACAATACCTTTACTAGCGGTATGTCCTTGGTATGTAACTTCTAAACTTTACGGTCCAAAATCCGAATGGGTACCTCCTCATATGCCAAAGTATCCCCAATTTCCAAGTCCTTATAACTAATAACATGCGATGGATTCGGCACGTACCTTCTCAACATGGATTCGTGGAACACATTGTGGATCCTTGAGAGTGCTAGGGGTAGTGCAATTATGTAGGCTACTGGACCCACTCGCTCAAGAACCTCGAATGGTCCGATATACCTCATGCTCAGCTTGCCCTTCTTCCCAAATCTCATCACCCCTTTCATCAGAGCAATTCTCAAGAATATCTTACCCCCCACCTCGAACTCCAACTCACGGTGGCGAACATCCGCATAACTTTTCTACCAACTCTGAGCCGATTTAATCCTATCCCGGATCAAACCCACCTTCTCATACACCTGCTGCATGAGTTCAGGTCCTAACACCTGACGTTCACCAACCTCATCCCAATACAGAGGATATTGACACCTCCGACCATATAGAGCCTCGAACGGTGCCATCTCGATACTAGCTTGGAAGCTATTGTTATAGGCAAACTCTACTAGTGGCAGAAACTGCATCCAACCACCACCGAAGTCTAATACACAAGCCCGTAACATATTCTCTAAAATCTGTATTGTTCTCTCCGACTGTCCATCGGTCTGGGGGTGGAACGATGTACTGAAGGTAAGCTTCGTCCCCAGTGCTTCCTGCAAGCTCTTCCAAAAATTAGAGGTAAACCTCGGGTCTCGATCAGACACAATGGACATCGGTACCCTATGCATTTTAACTATCTCTTGCACGTACAGGTCCGCTAGCCTACTCCAAGGATAGCTAACCTTCATCGGTAGAAAATGAGCAAATTTCCTCAACCTGTCCACAATCACCCAAATGGCATTCTATCTATGAAGCGCTGGCGGCAATTCGGTCACAAAGTCCATGGAAATATGCTCCCACTTCCGTTTCGGAATAGCTAAGGGTTGTAACGGCCCTGCCGAACTTTGATGTTCAGCTTTCACCTGCTGACACATCAGACACTGCTCCACGAACTGAGCAATCTGCTTCTTTATATCAGTCCACCAGAAGGTCTCACACAAATCTTGATACATCTTCGTGCTACCAGGATGTATCGTATACAAAGAACGATGCGCTTCCTCTAGAATTGTCCTTCTAATCTCGTCGTCATTTAGAGCACATAGCCTAGTTCCAAACTTCAACACATCTCCATCAGAGATGTTAAAATCTGCAGCCAGCCCCTACTGCACTTTCTCCACAGTCTCAACTAACTCCACATCACTAGCCTGCGTGACTTTAATATGCTCAAACAAAGTCAGCTTTATCACCAAGCTAGCAATGAAGGCCTGATGATATCTGGCCACCAACTCAATGCTAGAGCACGCTAGATCCCGTCTGATATGATGCTGAGCTACCACTGCAAATACTATCGCATGCTCTGACTTCTGACTCAACGCATCAACCACCACATTGGCTTTCCCCGGGTGATAGCTGATGGTGCAATCGTAATCTTTGATCAACTCAAGCCACCGTCTCTGCCTCATATTCAACTCCTTCTGCGTGAAAAAGTACTTGAGGCTTTTGTGGTCAGTGAAAATCTTGCATTGCACACCATACAAGTAGTGTTGCCAAATCTTCAGAGCTTAAACTATCGCAGCTAATTCCAGACCATGCGTAGGGTAATTCTTCTCATAATCCTTAAGTTACCAAGAAGCATACGCTATTACCTTACCCTGTTGCACAAGAACACATCCCAAACCCTTCAGAGACGCGTCGCTATAGATCACAAAACTGTTATCTCTCGAAGGAATGGTCAAATTCGGAGCAGTAACTAGACGGTGCTTCAACTCCTAAAAATACTACTCGCAATCCTCTGTCCAATCAAACTTCACCCCCTTCCTGGTCAAACGTGTCAGAGGCCCAGACAACTTAGCGAATCTCTCCAAAAACCGATGATAATAACCCGCCAGTCCCAAAAAACTCTGAACCTCTTGAACACTCTTCGGTCTCACCCAGTCGACCATAACTTCAATCTTACTAAGATCAACTGAGATACCACCCTTAGACACCACATGACCTAAAAACGCGACCTGATTTAACCAAAACTCATACTTCTTCAGCTTGGCATACAACTTCCTTCCCCGAAGAATCTGTAGTACCAACCTCAGATGGTTTTCATACTCTTCCAAACTCCTTGAATACACTAAAATGTCGTCGATGAATACTACTATGAATTGGTCTAGGTACTCATGGAAAACCCTGTTCATTAGATCCATGAACACTGCCGAAGCATTCGTCAACCCAAAAGGCATGACTAAGAACTTGTAGTGGCCATATCGGGTTTGGAAAGCAGTCATCGCAACATCTTCAGATTGAACCCTCACCTGATGATACACTGACCGTAGGTCAATCTTCGAAAAGACCTACATCCCCTGCAGCTGGTTAAAGAGATCATCAATATGAGGCAAAAGGTAACGATTCTTCACAGTCACCTTATTGATCTCATGATAATCAATGCACATACGCATCGACCCGTCCTTCTTCTTCACAAATAAAACTGGAGCTCCCCAAGGCGAAACACTAGGTTGGGTAAAGCCCTTGTCCAATAATTCCTGCAACTGCTCCTTCAACTCCTGAAGTTCTGTTGGAGCCATTCGATATGGAGCTTTAAAGATCGGTGCCTTACTAGGCAGCAACTCTATCGCAAACTCCATCTCACGATCCGGAGGTAAATCGGGTAAGTCTTCTTAAAACACATCCGGGAATTCACTAACCACTCAAATATCCTCGAGCCTTAACTCATCCCGTGGCGGTTCCCTCACACAAACTAGGTACCCCTGACATCCATCCAAGAGTAGCCTTCTCACCTGTAGTGCCAATAGAACCTGTGGCATCGAACGATCCTATAAACTCGTACTCTTGCTTCCCAAGAGGTCTAAACACTACCACTTTTCTACGATAGTCAATCATAGCATAGTTGGAAAATAACCAATCCATTCCCAATATGACATCAAACCCAACATATCATATACTACAAGATTTGCCAGTAGCAACTTTCCTTGAATTACCGCTGGGCAATCTTCCAACATCCTCCTACAGAATGATACACTCCCAGATGATGTAACTATAGACAATTCTTCATTCATGACTCGGGTCTCAACCCCACACAGTTTTATAAAGTTAGCAGATATAAAGGAATGGGTCGCACCCAAATCAAATAAAACCACAGCTCTATTTAAAAGTAACATCAAAGTACTTGTCACCACATTTCCCGAATGCTCAGCATCCGTTGGAGTAAGCGAGTATACCCTTGCCGGAGTTGTGTTCGCCTGGTAAGTTCCTGAGATACCTAATTACTTCCCTAATTCTGACTAAAAGCGGGCATACCCCTCTTTGGTGCGTGACAATCCCAAGCCATGTGACTTGACTGGCTACAGTTGTAGTAGTTACCCCCAAACGGCTGGCACTCACCGTTATGCCATCGGTGGCACCTGATACAACGATCACTTGACTGGCACACTTGAGAACCCTGACACTCGGTATTCTGACGGTAACCCAAGCCCTTTTTCTTCTTCTTCCATGATCCCTAACGAGATCCTGACTGAGATGTAGAAGGTACTGTCCTCTTCTTCAATTCCTGATCCACCTCATCCTCCCGGATGCCGATCTCGATCACCGTGGCCTTATCAACCAAAACTAAGAACTCGTGGATCTAAAGCATATCCATTAGTCTGCGGATGTCCTTCCTCAAGCTCTTCTCGAACCTCTGAGTCTTCTCCTACTCGCTCGAGATCAAACACGACGTGAACTAGGATAGCTCTATATACCGAGCACCATACCCTTGCACGGTCATATCTCCCTATGACAAAGCAGAAAACTCATCCGCCTTAGCATCGCGTGTGGAGGCCGGGAAGTATCTCTCAAAGAATACCTCCTTGAAACGGTCCCATGACATCTCTGTAGAACCAGCTCTCTGTTTCTCCAGCAGGCTCACTGCAGTCCACCAACGTCTCGCCTCCCCAAACAGTTGGAAGGTAGCAAATAGGAATCTCTGCTTATTTGTGTAGTGGAGGACTTCCAAAATTCTCTCGATCTTCTCGACCCAGTCCTTGGCCATCATCGGATCGGGTCCTCCTGAAAACGTCAGAGGGTGCATACATGTGAACCTCTCTATGGTACACCTCGCAATAGTAGGAAAGCGTTTGCGTCTCCAAACACCCCACCCGATTTCCCGCAAAACTTGCCTCGTCAATCCTCGAGGCACAGAAGGAGACTCATTGCTGGCAGTCTCCTTGGAGCCACTTTTCAAGTTATTATCCTTGGACTCCATTTAGAAAATACGATAGAAATCTATTAGTACTCCTATAACAAGTACAGTTAACACCATTATTTACAACTAATCATGTTAACTACTATCTCACAGGTCTAGGTCTGTTCTATCACACCGAAACGAAAGTCATCAATGGTTTACCATGATTTTACTGAAATCGTCATTCTAGGAAAAACACAGGACATCGCCAACGAATCCCTATCTAACAACACAACAACCCTCGACCTACTCTACCCATCTCTTACATCCTATACTCTCGTATGTACACATAACTACTCCTAACCAACTTTACAAGACCTAACAACCTGGTTAGCTCTGATACCAAGCTGTCACGCCCCGAACCCGGTAATGGGACTCATGGGTGAATTAGTAGCTTAACTTGTACTTGTATCATACAAATCACCAATGATACAATACCAAATGAATGAGGGTTCGATGCCGTGGAGTTCCCAAGCACCCTATACACATTCACAAATACGACAAATAGGCAGCGAAAAAATATTCTTTTTATACATACATCATATCATAGCAGAGTCTATACAGAAGGAGTCTAGGCTCCATAAAACAAAACATAAACTCGGGTGCCAACCATACCCCAAAATGACAACCCGATAAAGTCCTAGCACTTACACAAACGCAATCCGCAGTACACCGACCACTACGCACCCTACACAAGGACGCTAGTTCTGGTTACTCGAAGAGCCTAAAAAATATGTACGTACGATAGGGGTGGGACACTTCTTAGTAAGGCAAATCCAAGTTATATCGTTGTGTGGCATATGAGTGTTATCATGACAATAAACATACACAGTTCAATGCAATTCCAGTATTTTCACAAAATAGTTCCAGTGTAGTGCATCACATGCACACACTCATGATCAAGTAACCCGGTGTCGTCACACCCTTCAGCTCGAAGCCGACCCGCACTACACGGCGTCTTTGAGCCTTACCTCGATTTTGAGCCAAAACCCGAAAATGCTCGAAATGAAGATCCGTTCCACAAATCCTGAAGAGAATCTTTCCCTGATCCTCGTAGTAACATCGAATCGTCGATTCAGGCAACGATCGGCGAAGAAATCTAGAGAGAGAAAGAATCTTTCGAGTTCCTAGAGAGAGAGGGGGGTTTTTCTTGATTACTTAGCTTGGAAGAAAAGGAAAATATATTTATAGCCTTTTGACTCGGCCAACCTCATCGACAAAATGGTGTCTTCGTTGATGAGCCAAAGTAGACGGTTCATCAACGAAACGGTGGCCTCATCGACAAGCCTGAGATTCCTGATTTCCCGTAACCTCTCGTCTTCTCCTCTTCAATGAGCATCTGAAATTCGTCACCGAATAGCAAAGGGCCTTCGTCGATGAACTTTGGCTTCGTCGACAAAGCCTGCTTAAATTATTGCCTTGTCCTTTCCCTTCTTTATTTATTTCGAATCTTACAGATCGGATTCTTACATTTGCAGCGTCCTATCTGTTCCAGATGCCATCAGAGGCATTAGGGCGAGTACAGGGGAGGACCAGTTGTCTGCTATCGATGCAATGGGGCTGGACATATGGCACGGGACTGACGCACGATATTGAACTATCCACTTCCACAGCATCAATACCGAAGAGGTAATCAAGCACCCCGAGGGGGTCACCAGAATAGGAGTTGAGATTAGAGGATATCATAGTAGTGAGGAATTTTCTTAATATATATTCGCGGAGGATTTGCATGTACCACCTCCTAATCATGAGGTAGAGGTTACTATTAATCTAGTTACAGGGACAGCACCGATTTCTAAAGCGCCATATAGAATGGCATCGACAGAATTAAAATAGTTAAAGGAACAGTTACAAGAATTATTAGATTAAGGGTTTATTAGGCCCAGCGTGTAACCCTGAGAAGCGTCGGTATTATTTGTGAAAAAGAAAGATGGGTCGGTGAGAATGTGCATCGACTACATATTTTGATATTTCCATAGTCAGCCAAAATAGTGGAACAGTTTAGTCCCAAAATTAAGATGGCCATAAGAATTTAAGATACTAAGTGGGCAACAATTGGACTTTTATCTTTTTTGGAAATTATTTATTCCCTGGGGAATGATGTTATCACCATAATCTGGAAACAAACATGAGAATAAGATGTCATGGGCATCACATTGTCAAGTATTTCGAAGGATCCTGTGAACCAAATAACACCAAACCGAATCATCTTTAGCAACTTACCTAGAAGAAAAATCATAATGATGCTTGGACCTTTAGTAATCTACTATCCAGAAGGAAAACCATACATGCTAGGACTTGGAGCTTTTTCTTTTCGTCCTATCTTGTGCAAATCCTACTTGGCAATGGGACACCAATTTGACCGCTTAGGCATCGAATCGGTTGGGATTTGATTCGTATACAGCTTAATGTGAAATCTTTTGTGGTGATCTGCAATTGATTGTGGCTTTTGAAGCCATCTTCAGAATCTGGTTCTTCTACTGTTAGCAACTCTCTTACACAAATAAATATCACCCTTTCCTTCCTAGCTCATTTCACATAATATTTATGCTACGAGATAATATAATCACTGATCATAGTTAACTAAACAACTTCATTAGTATTGTATTCTGTGCCAAAAACCAAGACACGTATTTATTGCATATGTGTCCACTCACTAAAGTAAGATCAGGGTTGGCTTAAGTCAGTATACTAGGACTTTGACTTGCCATAATTGCAATCCCTATTTTGCATTAAGGATATTTTCCAACTATATTTTGATATTCAACGTTTGCCAATATAGGTTAAAAGTTGAGTCTTATACTCTATTTAAATAATAATAATAATAATAATAATAATAATAATAATAATAATAATAATAATAAATTTAGAAACCAATTTGGTGGGAAAATGACATTTTACCCTGATTTAAAAGTGTAAGTTTGTGTATTAGTTTGGCATTAAAAAAAAATTGGATGATTAGAAGTTTAGGGAATGTTTAGAAGCTCATATAATTCCTGCTTTAACGAATTACAAAGTTATTATAAGAGTTTTGAAGTGCCTTCTATACATTTGATCTTACAGGCAAATGATTACACATCCTGGTCTGAGATGTTCTAGCAGGCAAGGTCCTTAATGAGTATAAATCATCATTGCAAATTCTCTGTTTAAATATGAGGCTAACCATTGGTAGGAATCTATGTAACAGGTAGGAGATGTTGAGGGTTGAAGCTATAAGCTAGAATTGGTTTTAAAATAGTTTTCAATGGGAAATGATTTCCCAGTTGACTTATTAACGGATTATGATGTAATCATATAAATGGAATGGTTATCTATTTATCATACACTTAGTTGATTATTTCCAAAAGAAAATAGTACTCAGAGATCCAAATGGAGTGAGGATTTTCTTTCTAACTAACAATCTTTCATATTTGACATCTTGAGAGCTTGTGAAAGGATAGAATTCGGATACATGTCTGGGGTTTGTAGCAGCAATGAAAGAAAAATACGAGTTAACAAATCCCAAACTTCTTTACCCAAAAGGTGATGAATTTTTAGATATTCTTCCCGGATGATTTATTGGGGCTACCTCCAAGAGGGGATTGAATTTAATATTGATTTGGTGCTAGGAACGGAGCCTATGTCAACTGCTTCATATAGAATGACGTTAATTGTGATTACGCGCCTAAATTGCGTAATTAGGTGTTTTAATTCATGCCTTAAGGATTATATTTTTAATTAAATACCTAATTATTCTCAATATTTTAACATTGGGTTATATTTAAAATATTTGGGTTTTATTGAGTAATTTATGAATTTTTGGTATTTTTTTATTGTAAGAGAACTATTGGAAGCTAAAACCGACATTACATTGTAATCTGGGCGTAACTTTCTCGTTCGAGATCCGATCAAGGCGATTCAAAATGCTATGGAAATCCAAGAAAGTGCTCTACAATTTTCATGTTTTGAGATTTGAGAGATACGAGCTTTAGGATGGTCAAAATTGGGCTTGTTTGCTTGAAAACAAAGAAACATAAAATGGAAGAAACAAATAAAGAAAACAAAATAAAAATAAAATAAAAATAAGCATGATTTGACTTTGCTCCACATAAATACAACAAAGAGTTAGGGACACGACATATGTTCTCCACATATAAAGACTCTTCAACGGCTTAATGCTTCAGATGTATTCACACTTGATTTGTGAATAAGTTGATCTAGGGTGGTCTTGGTTGGATATGGCAAGTAGGTGAGACGATACTAGAGTGAAGGACCCGAGAAACCACAAATAGGCTGGATCCATTTCAGACTAGTCCACTGCATACATTGAGCATTTGTTCCTTGCAATATATGTGATGTTTGATTGCGACACTCCTCCTCACACATGACGAGCGAACCCATTATTTTTTAGCGTTTTTGAGGGGTACACCGTTTAGGTCGAGTCAAAATGACCGTCCTATAGGTGTCCAATAGTATCTTAGGTGTAACGAATCATACAAATTACACATACCTCGAGATTTCGCTAGTTTATACTAGAATTTATATGACTACATTAATTCTGAGTTGTATGGCTAGTTAACTTCATGTGAGTATACTGTTCTTAACAGCTATATAAGGATGAGACTTGCATGAATGACTTACTTCGGAGTTGTGTGTATTGTATATGATGAGCTTGTGTGAAATTTGGTTATATTCTTGTATGTGTAATGGTATGGCTATGTTGCATGTGCATTCATTTAAGGTTTGTTGGAATTAGTATTTGTGGGTACCGCCCTGAAATTCATTCACGTTATTTGCTAGAGACTAGAAAAGCGTTAGTTAGGGGGTGTGATTATGCGTATAAATTGCGTAATTTGGCATTTGAATTCATGCATCAAAGATTATATTTTTAATTAAATATCTAATTATTCTCATTATTTGAACATTGTGTTATATTTATAATATTTAGGTTTTATTGAGTAATTTATGAATTTTTGGTATTTTTTTATTGTAGGACAACTATTGGAAGTAAAAATTGACATTACTTCATAATCGGGGCATAACATTCTCATCCGAGTTTCGATCGAGGCGATTCAAAATACTGTGGAAACTCGAGAAAGTGCTCTACAATTTTCGTGTTTTGAACTTTGAGAGATACAAGTTTTAGGACAGTCAAAATCGGGCTTGTTCGCTGGGAAACAAAGAAACATAAAATGGAAGAAACAAATAAAGAAAAGAAAAAAAATTTTAAAAAATAAGCATGATTTGACCAGGCCATGTAGCCGGGTCCTTTTTGGCTTGGTGGGCTGATAGGGCTTGCAGGGGAGGTCTCTCAATATTTTTTCCTTTCTTTTCTCTGCTTCTCCCAGTCAGCACCTTCTTCCTCCACTCTCTTTTCTCTTCTCTCCCTCTTCTCCCTTTCTCTTCCTCGCCCTACCTGTTGCAACTTCCTTGACCCGAGATCACCGTGCTGATGTTCCCTGCTTCCTCTACTGTCGCCCGTGAGCACCCAGCCGAGGACTGCTCCTTGCTACTACTGTGAACACCAACAACCCAAAAAGCCCCTACTTAGCTCCATTGCTACTGCCTCAACTCACAGCTCTCTCTCTCTCTCTCTCTCTCTCTCTCTCTCTCTCTCTCTCTCTCTCTCTCTCTCTTAATTCTTTCTTTTAAATACTTTATTACATATTGTTAATTTTCAGGAGAATTTCTTTTAAAGTTTGGAAGTTTTGAATCATGTTGGATTATTATTATTTTTAAAGTTAGCTTATTTTCTTTCTTTTCTTACTTAACATTATTGTTAGAGTTAATTTTTTTCTTTGTTATTTTTCATTGTTAATGTAACGACCTGCTACTTATATAATATATTATTTTTTTTTCCATATATATAACATGAATACAATTTTTTCTGAAATACTACTGAAAATATCTCAGGCTCAAAGGAGTGCTGAGGAAACTCTGTATGTCACACACACCTAAGTAGCGGTATACAAGAAACTGTAAATTGTCATATATACAATACCAGAAATCTATAATATTCTGAAGTATATTTACAATACAAAATACCCAATGAGAACATCAAAAACCTAGGATCTACCCCTTATCACTGGCACAAAAAATGCACCTACCCTTCCTGCAAGGGCAGCGCAAGACAACCTCTACCCGCGAGCCTGATCTGCTCGCCTAATTGGATCTCCTAAAAAATAGTAAATCACTGGGATGAGACAACACTCGGTAAGAGGAAATATGCTATCACTAGTGTGTATCTGAGTTTACTATCTATACATACTGCTAATATGATAATATAAACTACTGTTGTATGAGATATTTGTATATACATAGGAACTTCTACAATACCCTAGGATTTGTAAGTCATAATATAACCCCTCATGACAAGGTTGTGCGGCCCGTAGGCTGGACTTACTCTAGTTGGCCTACTAGGAGAGTCAATTTGTATCTAACATCCACCAATCTGGCCCACTACAATCTCTCTAGGCAATCTCCAAATCTATCTCATCTAACCGGCCACCTCAACCCAGCTTGCTAGGGAGACCGCAATCTCTCCTAGCGCAATTAGATGAAATCCACATACTATCTGAGTTATGTGGTTGCACTATATCTGTAATAGCAACGGTACCGTACACTACTGTATATCTTTGTCTGTAATATCCACAGGGATCTGATACTGTGTAATACTGTATATATAAAAATATATATTTATCTTACTGTTTTAACATCTAAAATATCTAAAATATCTATCTCAAATATTCGTAATATCTTCCTATAATATCTGTAATATCTATTTGAAATATCTGCAATATCTGTCTGTAATATCTATAATATCTATCTGAAATATCTGTAATATCTGTCTGAGTGTTATAGTTTAGAAATCATGTTATTCCGTAAAATGCTGTAAATCTTACTTTCTGCTAATAAACTATAAAACTGGATATCTGTAACATTTCATAATCAACGTGTTAAACTATAATAAACTCAGGCCACACAACTGTGTAATTAAAATCTCGTGCTTCATATTCATAATTTCTGAAATAATAATACTCATGATATTCGAGAAAAATAAACTGATCAACATGCTTGAAAATATACATACATAATCTTCTGTTATACATTCTAAAAACCTCCTAACATAACATATTTTCCTTACCTAATTTTTGAAAAGCCCCTACTGTACTCTGGCCTACGCCCACAGGGTTCCCCGCTCAATCTTGAAAATAACATTTCCCAGAATCAAACATCAGTATTTCTTCGTATACTACATTTCTTATGATTGTAGGAAAGACAAATATTGAATAAAATATCTTACCAACGATCTGCTCTAGTAGACTTGAAGAGAACTTTCTCAGGAGTGTCGTGGTGGCCTCAAATCGTCGAACCAGCGAGAACTCGGCCCAAAAACCTAGAAAGAAGGTGGGAGAGATGGACAAGAGAGAGAGAGAGAGAGAGAGGAGAGCTTTTGCATGAAAAATCTATGGAAAACTCGAGTTTAGGCTATTTATACACAAGCCTTCGTTGACGAGCCACGTCACTTCGTCAACGAGGTCAAGAAGTAAGTTTGTCGATGAATGTCTACTCCTTGTCAACGAAATTCAGAACTGGAATATAGCCTCTCAGTATCTTCTCATTGACGAGACTCGCCCCCGTTGACTAGACCCTCATATGTTCTCATCGACGAATCCCTTGTGTTCGTCAACGAGACCCTATTCTAATTTTCCAACTTTAATTCTATTTCTCTCCTTCTCCTATTATTAATTTTTGGAAATTATCCGGTTCTCTACAATTAAAGTTTGATTTGGCCTTTAAAAAATATATATATCTTCTTTAAGAATTAAATTTTGCTTGGTTTTAATTATTTTAATTTCAGTTTAAGTAAAGTCTGAATTTTTATCGTGTTCCGTTTATTGTTTAGTTGTTAAAAAGTTAATTTCGGTCCGCGTTATTAATTGCATTGAAATTCAATTTTTATTTGAGTTGCGTTCGATTGAGGTTTTTTTAGAGTTGCAAGTTTGAATTGCGTAGTAAAGTTTTGATCTTTAGGCTTTTGTCTAGAATTTTAAATGTAGGATTTTCATTTTCGTTGTTAAATTTAGTGCCTGTTAGGATTTATAATTCAATTTTCATGTTCTTTTAATTCATCAAAAGAAAATCTCAAACATCCCAGAAAACCTGAATCTGAACTATGTTCAGTGACCTTTTTGTTTCTTATTTTTTGATTAGAATTACGTAAAATTTGGAATTAAACTACATTCCCTAAGGAGACGATCTAACCTTTGGGCTAAGTATTACCCGACTAAACTCCTATACTTGGGATATCTTCCGAGCTACTCACTTTTCAAGTGAGTCAAGTTTTTGGCACCGTTGCCAAGGAATGTCCGTTTTAGTTTCAAACTAGTGTTTTTCCTGTTATTATAATTTTTCTTATGAAAAATAAAAAATAAAAATAAAAAAAGAAAAAAAGAAAAGAAAAGAGTTTTGAAGAAAATATGGCTGCACCTGCACCACGCACGCTTATGGATTTTTTGCAGCCGACATGAACCACACAACCATCTTGCATCATATTGTCTGATAATGCATAGAACTTTAACATTAAACCTAAAATGATATCTATGATACCTCAATTTTATGGGATAGAGTGTGAAAATTCGTATTAGCATTTAACTGATTTTGAGCTTGCTTGTGTTACATTCATAGATGGGACCGCTACTAATCAGGCAATTAAATTGCGTTTATTTCCTTTTTCATTAAAAGACAAGGCTAAGACGTTGTTTAATTCTCTTAGGCCTAATTCTATCTCTAGTTGGGTTGATATACCAAACGAATTTCGGCATAAATTTTTTTCCTTACAGAGAACTCAATTTTTGTTGGAACAGATCAGTTGATTCATGCAAGGAGTTGATGAGACATTTCATGAAAGCAAGGAGAGATTTAGAGATCTTGTTAACATGTGTCCCCACCATGGATTTGAATCATGGCACCTGGTCAACTATTTCTACACTGTGTTGACTCTTGAATCGAAGCAGTTCATTCATACTATGTGTTTAAGATATTTCTTTGATAGGAGCCTGATGAGGCATTAGATTTTCTGGATCATTTAGCTAACTATGCTCAGCAGTGGAACACTAGGATTCACAGAAGACCGATTGCAGCTCAACCATTGAGAGCAATACATGGTGAAAGTGGAATGATTTGAAAGATGATTTTTGTGTTAAAGCACGTCTGGATGAACTCACCACAAGAGTGGAGGTTATCGACATAGAAAAGGAAAATAGTACAGAACAACTTTGAAATCAACCTTCGCAATCCTATGCACCCCCTTATCAACTGTTATATTGTCATAATGCCCTTCAACATCATTATCAGCCACAACAAATCTCCCAAAGTTATGCACCTCCAGGATTTCATTCTAATGCAGCACCTACACCATTGGAGAAGTCTCTTGAGGATGCTCTTCATTAGTTCATGCAGATTCAAGTCACAACTAACAATCAGTACACTCATGCCATACATGAATTGTCGGATATCATTAATGAGATGAGCATGTTTTTGAATATCTTAGAAAAAAAAGGAATTTTTGGCAGAACCTCAGCCTAATCCTTAAGAATACTAGCACCAACAACAACAAATACATAATGTTTCTCTTGAGACAACGGAGGCAATTGTTACTTCGAGAAGTGGAAAAGAAGTTTCCCAACCTGATATACTCATCGATAGACAAACATTTGTCTCGACACTTAAACTTACAACTGAGATAGATGAGGTCAAAGAAAAATCAAAGGAAGCAAGCCTAGAATTGAAGAAGTCAGTTAATGTGGAGACCAAGACTAGTGAGGAGTACCAACCTATGATACCTCACCCTCATGGATTGACAGTCGTGGAAACATCACTTCCTATTGGCATAAATGTCAAGAAGTGCAATGCTAAAACAAATCCCCGTAGTGGTAAGATGATGGGTACACCCGATAAAGAGGGTGAGCAGACTTGTGAAAATCTAACTTCCAAGGAATTAGGTAAAATTTTTAATGTTGATGCTTCTGAAGAACCAAAGGTAACTGCTCTGACAACTTTGCCTCAAAAACCGGTTCTTAAAGTGAAATTCCTGGAAAATATACTGAATAATGATTCTTTCTTGTTAAAACAAGGAAGGCAGTCTGCACATGTTTTATCTGGTATGTAACAACCAAAAGTAAAAGTATATAAAAGTATATATAAAAGCATATATAAAGTTATTATATAATAAAGTTTAAAGTACGGATAAAGGGAAGAAAAAAAAAAGAAAAAAGAGAAGACTTAGTGGTTAAGTCTCTGAACCAAGTAGGAAAAAAAAACAAGAAGAAAGCTTAGTGTTTAGCTTTCTCTGGAAGCACCTGGAACAAAACAGAAGCAGGAAGAGGAAAGAAAAAAAAAACTACTTCTCACGCTGGCACAGAACAGGAAGGAAAGGGAAAGAAAGAAAGAAAAAAAAAATTCTCTCTCCTCACACTCTCCACTCCTCTTCTCTTTACGATTTCATGGTGGATTCTCGCCCAATTGAAAATCTGAAAATACCATTAGATTCCATTCTCTGCCACCGACATATCTACCGAAGTAGATTTTTCATAGGAGCAATGTGGGCATATCTCCTAGAGTAAGGCAATTTCTCATTCTTGTCTCAATTTTTCTTAAATTTTAAGCCAAATGGGTGATCGGACACCACCACAAAAATTTAGGGATGATTCTCTACAAATCTAGCGCAGCGAATTTCTTGTGGGGTCATTGTGAAAATAGCCCTAAAACTAGGATAAATGGGTTATTTAGAAATTAATTGATATTTAATTATTGTAAATTAGGAAATGTTAAAATAATATTTTATTGAGGTTGGTTTGATTGAATCAGGGTTCGGGTGAGTGCCGCGGGTATAATTTTGGGAGCCTTGCAGGCGTGGTTTAAAGAATCAGGTAAGGGGGAATAAAATTATATCAGTAATTTATTAAGGTGAACCGGTCATTTACGAGCGTATGAAATTTATTATTTATCTGTATGATTTTTAGAACCGTCTGAGTACTAGAAAATGATGATTTTGTTAAAGGTTTATATTTGAGATAATTGCATATGATATTAAATTCGTGTGACATAAGAGTAATTTTTCCTAATAAATTGAATATGAATTATTGTGGTATTTGGGTTTACATGTTGGGGTGTTTGGAATGATTATGACATGATGAATGAATTGTTATGCTTGACTCCTATGTGGAAATGTATTTATCTATTGAGATACTGTGTGGGAAATGAATTCATCTGTTGGATTCCCATGTGGAAATGCATTGATGCGTCTGTGTGAACTAACTGGTTTGGTTATTCATATGCATCTCAATATAACGTTGGCATGAGAAGGTTGTTATATTGCCTAAATATAAATCATGATATGACGTTGGCAGGTCGAGGAGCTTGTAATATTGTCATTTATATGGGGTAGGACATTGGCAGGTCGAGGAGCTTGTTCTACTGATGTATGACAGGTAGGTCATGGGGATTGGATACTGGTGAATAGTGGTGCCTGTGTGGGCCATATGTCGCGGAAGCTGAAGTGGTGCTTGTATGGGTCACGTCATATCCTGTGTGGATAATGGCGCCTGTGTGGGCCATGTTATGTACCCTGTGTGGGTAGTGGTGCCTATGTGGGCCATGTTATATCATGTGTGGATAATGGCGCCTGTGTTGGCCATGTTATGTACCATGTGTGGGTTGTGGTGCCTGTGTAGGCCACGTGTAGATAAGAAGTACGTAGGTGCCTGTGTGGGCCACGTACTGACATGTACGCAATTGCTCTATGTGGGCCACGTACTGAGAACATTGGAAGACGAAGTATAAGTTGCGTGATTCTTGTGTGGATGTGTTGTGCATGTGAATTTAATTAAAACATAATAGTAATGATATAGCATATTGTGAATGCATGTGTGCGCATGCGGCAAGGTAAACATACCACCGGGGGCTTGCTGAGAAAGGCAAGTGCTCTGCTAGGTAGTTTATTGGTATCAGTGCAAAGGGATGCTACTTGTATGGGCGGGTAGACATCTTGATCCTCGGAAACTTCGCCTTTAAAATAATAAAGATGTGTGTATTGGCGGCGAGGTAATACTTCACCTAAGGGCTTACTAAGAAAGGTGAGTGCTCTGGTAGGTAGTTTTTAGTACCAGAGCATAGGGAAGCTACTTGTATGGGCGGGTAATCTTCCCTATCCTTGGGGACTTTCGCCTGCATAAAAATCATGTACTTGTGCATATTGGATGTGTGTCTGATATCAGATGTCGGGGATGTTATTAATAGTACATTTTTTTTAATTGTTATTGATATTATGTGAGAAGCAGTTATTTTGATATGAAAATATTAAAACTCATTTGTCACACAATGTTATAATTTATTCCACCCTTACTGAGAAGTGTCTCACCCTAGTGGATTAACAATTTTTCAGGTTCTTTTGGAGATCGGGTTTGAAGGCCTAGGTTGGGATTGTTTTTTGTGGTTCCTTTTGGGGTATTATGAGATACTGGTATATATATACAGATATATTTGTACTAGGTTATGTTTTAAATATTGGTTCTGGATATGGATATCTAGATGTTGTAGTGTTCGTTTTTGGGTTGTTATAAAGAACTCTGGTATTTATTTGAGGTTATTTATTTATATTCCGCTGCGTGCGTATTAATTATGGTATCAGATACAGATGATTGGAAGACATGGCACATGGGCCCCACTTGGCGGGTTCAGGGCATCACATGGTACCTTAGAAAGTATTGATTTATTTGAGGCTAACTTTTGTGCAGGTAAAAAGACTAAGTCATTATGGTGACTCAAATTTGGAGACTCGTCGGTTCAATTTATAGACCTACACCCATCAGATGAAATTCCTCTAGAGCCTCCGCTAGACAGACTGTGATTTTTGTCGTTCCCTTATTTTCATTTTGTTTTACCTTGCTTTATTTTTAATTTATTTTCAGGTACATTTTTTTGTAGTTTCAGTTTTTCTTTTCCCTTACTTCTTCACCCAGGTACGCTCTACTTCCCCTGTACACATCTTTTCTATTTCCCCTATGCTTTCACATTGAGGACAATGTTCCACTTTAGTTAGGGTGGAGGGATGAGAAAATATATGAAAAAACAAAAAAAAATTAAAATTGAATGAATAGGCCATAATTAACATTGACTTATACCCTTTACATACTTGCATATAACCTAAGAGTTACACACTTAAGTTGTATAGTGGGTTATTTATGTGTAGTTTCTTTTTATATGATCAATCTAGGAATTGTAACTCTGTGAAGGTAGACTGGTAATTCATTCGTGTTAATCAGGCTATATAAACTCTTGTATTTACATGGTATCTCATGAGGCTGAATAGACACATTCACGTGATTCATTGCACTTAGGATTCCTTGTGAACAATGAGAGAACATCCTCTACGACTATGACACCTTGTGAGGTATCCTTGAGCTATTTATCGTCATTTTGAGTGTTAACATCAAATCAAAGTTCACGAAACTCAGTTCTCTTTTCTTCTGGACGATTCTTGTACACTAGTCTTTGTTTTTGACTTGCTTGCCTAGAGGTGACATCTAATGGGGAGATAGAAACCTAGGTCTTGTAGCCTACTCAATATGTGAACTCTAAGCCACCCCTAAAGATAGACTTAGTTCATGGACTATTGTTTGACCTTAATTCCCATTGGTGGTATGAAGACAATAAAGGAAGTGTAATGATTGTCCTAATTGACAATGAAAAGACAAAAATTGAAGAATGAACAGAAGAAAGAATAAGAAAAATAGAAATGCACATAAAATGAAAGGTTAATACCTGCTCCACACAAATACCACAAAGAGTTAGGGACATGACACATGTTCTCCACATATGAAAACTCTTCAACCGCTTAATGCTTCAGATGTATTCACGTCTGGTTTATGAATAAGTTGATTTAAAGTGGCCTTTGTTGGATATGGCGAGTAGGTAAGAAGATGTTAGGGTAAAGGACCCAATACCTCACAAATAGGCTAGATCTATTTCAAACTAGTCCACTCCATACATTAAGCGTTTGTTCCTTGCAATATGTGGGATGTTTGATCGCGAAACTCCTCCTCACATATGACGAGCGAACCCATTATTTTTTAGCATTTTTGAGGGTACACCAGTTAGGTCGAGTCAAAATGACCGTTCTATAGGTGTCCACTAGTATCCTAGGTGTAACGAGTCATACACATTACACATACCTCAATATTTCGCCTATATATACTCGAATTTATATGACTACATTAACTCTGAATTGTATGGCAGGTTAACTTCATGTGAGTATACTATTCTTAACGGCTATATAATGATGAGACTTGCATGAATGACTTACTTCAGAGTTGCGTGTATTATATATGATGAGCTTGTGTGAAATTTGGTTATGTTCCAGTATGTATAATGGTATGGCTACGTTGCATGTGCATTCATTTAAGGTTTGTTGGAATAAGTATTTGTGGGTACCGCACTGCAATTCATTCACGTTATTTGTTAGAGACTAACAAAACTTTAGTTAGAGGGTGTGATTACGCGCCTAAATTACGTAATTAGGTGTTTTAATTCATGCATTAAGGATTATATTTTTAATTAAATACCTAATTATTTTCAATCTTTTAACATTGTGTTATATTTATAATATTTGGGTTTTATTGAGTAATTTATGAATTTTTGATATTTTTTTATTGCAGGGCAACCATTGGAAGCTAAAACCGACATTACTTTGTAATCTAGGCGTAACTTTCCCAGCCGATTTTCGATCGAGGTGACTCAAAAAGCCGTGGAAGGCTGAGAAAGTGCTAGACAATTTTTGTGTTTTGAACTTTGAGAGATACGAGCTTTATGACGGTCAAAATTGGGCTTGTTCGTTGGGGAACAAAGAAAAATAAAATGGAAGAAACAAATAAAGAAAAGAAAATAAATAAATAAATAAATAAGCATGATTTGCCCCGGCCATGTAGCCGGGTTCTTTTTTTACTCGTGCGCTGATAGGGCTTTAAGGGGAGGTCTCTTAATATTTTTTTCTTTCTTTTCTCTACATCTCCCAACCGGCACCTTCTTCCTCCACTCTCTTTTCTCCTCTCTCCCTCTTCCTTCTCTCGACCTCTCTTTGCTCTTAGCTTCTCTTCTTTCCTTCTTATCTTCCTTTCTCTTCTCCCTCTTCTCTCCTCTCTTCCCTCTTGCTTCTCCCTTTCTCTTCCTCTCCCTACCTGACGCAACTTCCTTAACACGAGATCACCGCGATGCTGTTCTCTACTTCCTCTGCTGCTGCTCCCGAGCACCAACCGAGGACTGCTCCTTGCTGCTGCTGTGAACACCACCAACCTGAAAAGCCCCTGCTTTGCTCCATTGCTACTGCCTCAACTCATGGCTCTCTCTCTCTCTCTCTCTCTCTCTCTCTCTCTCTCTCTCTCTCTCTCTCTCTCTTTTTTAATTCTTTCTTTTAAATACTTTATTGCATATTGTTAATTTTTAGTAGAATTTCTTTTAAAGTTTGGAACTTTTGAATCATGTTGGATTATAATTATTTAAGTTAACTAATTTTCCTTCTTTTCTTATTTAACATTTTTGTTAGAGTTAATTTTTTTCTTGGTTATTTTTCATTGTTAAAGTTTGATTTGGCCTTTAAAAAATATATATATCTTCTTTGAGAATTAAATTTTGCTGGGTTTTAATTATTTTAATTTCAGTTTAAGTAAAGTCTAAATTTTTATCGTGTTTCATCGATTGTTTAGTTGTTAAAAAGTTAATTTTGGTTCACGTTATTGATTGCATTGAAATTTAATTTTTATTTAAATTGCGTTTGATTGAGTTTTTTTTTTTTAAGTTGCATGTTTGAATCGCGTAGTAAAGTTTTGATCTTTAGGTTTTTGTCTGGAATTTTAAACGTAGGATTTTTGTTTTCGTTGTTAACTTTAGTGCCTGTTAGGATTCATAATTTAATTTTCACGTTCTTTCAATTCATCAAAAGAAAATCTAAAACATCCCAGAAAACCCGAATCTAATCTATGTTCGTTAAGCTGACTCCTTCACCTCTTTTGTTTCTTATTTCTGATTGGAATTACGTAAAATGTGGAAATCACTAACATTCTCCTAAGAAGTAGTACGTCATCTACCTTTCTCAGGACTAAATATTACATACACGATCGAACACATTATATTGGACTTGAGGATCTAGGCTTCTTGACACTGCCTATCATTTTCAAGTTGTCATGTTTTTAGCGTTATTGCACAGGAGAATGTTAAGGTTTCCTAAGTATTTCACTAAAAACTAGTGACATTTTCCTCCAACGTTTATTATTAAGTTTTCATAAGCCCCACAACAAACGAAAATAAAAACGACAAAACTAAAAGTGTGTTGTGAAGAAATTAGTGCGTGGCACCTGCACCACTGCCTGCGAATGGATTTGTTTTGGGTAGTCCCCCACGTGACCACACAAACCACTGTCTGTGCAAAGCACCATATTACTTATTGAAGATTGCCAACATAAACTTTAACCTTAACCATTGGAATGCCATCTGTGATACCTCAATTTTATGGGATGCCCTGTGAAAACCAAATATCATTATTTAAATTGATTTATGAGTCTTGCATGTGTTACTTTCATAGATTAGACTGCTACAACAAATCAGCAATTAGATGCGTCTATTTCCTTTTTCATTGAAATACAAACTAAGAGTGGTTTAATTCTCTTGGTTTATCTATCCTCTAGTTGGGCTGATATAAAAACAATTTCTGCATAATTTTTTTCCCTAACAGAGAACTCTCAATTTTTGCAAGAACAATCAGTCGATTCAGGCAAGGGTTTTGATGAACATTTCATTAAAGTTGGAAGAGATTGAGAAATCTGACTATTGTGTCCCCCCACCATGTATTTTAATCATGGCGGCCTGGTCACTATTTTTACACCTACTTTAACAATTGGAGCTCTATAATTGAACGCAATTCATTTCATACTATGTTGTTCAAGATTGTTGTCTTATAGACAAAAGGTACAGCACCTGATGAAGCATTGGATTTTTTTTGGATCATGATTATCTGACCATGCGACAGAAGTGGAACACAAGGATTTGACAAAGACCGATTGGCGTTGCAATGCGAGCCATTGAGGAGCTTATGAGTTTGAACATGGGCTGGAGAGTGTCGCAAAGAATCTCACTGAAGATGATTTGTATGTTGGTGGAAACATGTGTGGCGTAAACTGCACTCACCAGAAGACATGGAGGCTATGGAACATGGTAAGAGCAACATAAGTATCAGCAACGTTGGAATTCAAAGTGCAACCTGCCCAAGTTTCTATGGCACGCCCAAAAACCCCCTTATCAGCCATCATTATTTGGTCAGCTGCCCTTCAGCATCAGTAGCAGCGTCAGCACACATAATCTCTTCAAAAGTTATGCATTTCTTTTCCAGGATTTCAATCTAATGCAATGCACCTGCTTCAAGTTTGGGAGTAAGTCTCTTAAGGAATGCTCTTCCGCAGTCTATGTAGATTCAAGTCCACAACGAACAACGTACACCAGGTCATCATGATTGTTGAGGTAGTCGAGATGCACATTAACTGAGATAAAACACACCATTGACATATCTTATAATTGACATGGGAATTTTTTATAGAACCTGTCCAACATAATCCCAGTTCCTCAAGAATACTAGCACCAACAACAACAATTACGGAAAATAGGTGGTTTCTCTCTTGAGCAAGGCCAGAGGCCATGTGTTATTCCCTTTAGAAAAGGAAAAAAGAAAGTTTCCCAACCTAAGATTACGTTCTCTACAGACTCAAACAGTTGTTCGCACAGGGCACCTGAAGTTACAAACTGAGATAGATGAGGCAAAAGAAATCAAAGGAGGCAAGCCTAGAATTGAATAAGTTGTTAACTGTGGAGACCTGATAGACGAGTGTGAGGAGTACCACTTTGTGGTACCTTAACTACTCAGAGGCATTTTGACAGTCGTGGAACCATCACCCCTATTGGAGTAAATGTCAAGCGTGTTTATGCTAAAGCACTCTCCTCATAGTAGGTAATGGGAGGGGATACAACATAGTAATCAACCCGAAAAAAATTTAAAAAAATAAAAAAAATTAAAAATTATTAATCAGTTTATTTAGTTAAACACTATTAATTAATGTATTAAATAAACAAATAAAGGAATAGGAAAAAAAAAATTAAATTAATGCAAAATTGATTTATTAAGTTAGTAATTATTATTTTAGAACACATTATTGACGCTGAATATTAAGTTAACGTACAAAATGGTGATTATATATACATAAGTTAAGTTAAGTAAGTAAAGAAAAATAATAATAATATAAAGAAACTTATAAAGAAGGGAACCTGTGTCTCTCTGCCTCTCTCACGCTCTCATTTCTCTCTTTCTCCGTCGTGTCTCCGGCTCCCCCCTCTTTCTCCTCGATTTACTCTCCTTAATTTCGTGTGGCCTAAACGATGGCACACCGATCGGGAAGAAATGGAAGGTGTTGTTGGATTCCTAGTTCCACCATCGACATTTCTACTAGAGCAGATTTGTCATGGGAGCAGCGTAGGCATCATTCCTGAGGTAAGGCAACCTTCCCCTAATTTCTCAATTCCTTTGTTAATGCTGCTTGTTAAATAATGATCGACCGATAAGCACCAGCATAGGGTCCTGTCATGATTGTCGTCATTTTGACATGAGTAAATTTTCATTGGATATTCTAGGCACCCACTTCAAGTGAGAGTGAGATTTTGCCAAAAAAACCATGTGTGGCAAATGGGTTATCTATTGATAAGGTATAATTTCATTGTTATAGGAATGTTACAAGGGCCAAGACATATTTTCGAAATAGTATTTGTTACATTTAGGATTAATTTAATGGAATTAAAGAATGTTATTGTGATTCAGGTGTCCGGGTGAGGCCCCAGGTATTTTTCGAAATCCCTATTGGCGTAGTTCAAAGAACCAAGTAAGTAGAAAAATATAATATTACATCAGATTTTTATGATTTAATGGAAAAATAAATTTTGTTATATATACATTTATATGTTTTTCGATATGGGTTTTAAAATGCCAACCATTGAAATTTGCTTTTCCATAATGTTTAGGTCTTGTTTTTAGATACGTTATGCCAAAATGAACTGATTAAAGTAGGAAATATTTTTAGGTAATTACTATAAGAAATGAAAGGTATGTTCATCAGTATATAAATGTTATAATGTGGGTGGCTTTTTTACAGGTAGTGTATTCAGTCTATTACTAAAGTTGTAGTATGGCATGAGTAAAATAGAATTTTTGTTTGGATTATGTTATATATCGAGATGCTAGAAATACAGAAAAATGACTTATTATGAAATGATATATGAAATATGCTTGCTGTGAGTGTTAATTGCAATCATGGAAGCACCACGGGGAAGAGTCGAAGCTCACCAACCACGCTTAAAAGATTCCAAACTAACCAACTATAAGCGGAAAAGATAGCCGACAGATGCACGGCTAGAAAGGATGCCGCAACTAACCACCTATACGACTAAAAGATGTCGAGATTAATTAACAACAACTGAACAGATGCTGGTTATGACAAATGGAAGAAATGAAAAATAGTATAGCACAATGAAAATGAATGAAATGGGATGATAAAATGGTAAAATGTCACAATGTTAAAACATGGGAAAGAGCCATTAAAGTGAACGCTAGACCACAAATGTCAAGCAGAGAACAAGAACAGATGAGAATTACAGATAATGAATTAACAAATAATATATTGACTAAATATTGTCGGAGAACAGTATTTATGGCTAGTAGAACATGTGTTGTGCGTGCTTGGCGCAACCGCAACTTCCTGCGATCTGAATGTTTGCTCTGAGAAACGGGTGAGTGCAGCTGTAAGTAACTCCAGATGTATATCAGTATGGGCTACATACGGTACTAGGGCATTTAGGACAGAAAGCTTCTTGGATAGGCACAATAGATTTTCCCTATTCTCGGAGCCTTCGCCGTACACTTTGGGTATGAATTGTGTGAGTACGAGATAATTTATCTTAAAGGGCTTACTGAGTAAGAAATGTGCTCTTGTATGCTTTACTCTATAAACCTTTTTTTTTTTTTGAGTTGGCCTGCCGGTATCAATGGCAAGAGGGGTGCTACTTTATGGGCGGGTAATCACCCCTATCCTATGTAATCTCGTGGGTAAAATAGCTTGCTGTGTTTTTGAATAGGATTAGAACAATGATTCAGAATTATGTTGCGTGAGTTTCAAATGTTTAAATATTATGTTGTTCATAAATAAACGTCATGTTAGCGCCCTCTGAACAACTGTTTTAATATAGTGATATTTATTTCTATTTTGTCACGATTTCCTCGTCTACTATCTGGACCTCGTGATGGTTTTGTCTTTTTGAGAATCCTCAAAGAAAAAATGTATATAATGAATAATGCTTTTGGGACTGTAAATGTTTTATGTTATATCCTGGCTTTATTTTTTTAAGTCAGTTTATGAAAGGAATGGATTGGTGAAACTTGGAATGTTTTTGGAGTGGTGTACAATGTATGTATGGTAATGCAGGTGTTGGATGGCATAGTAAATGAATGTTATATAGGGTAGTAAACTCTGGTAATTATGGATTGTGGTTTTTAACATATTTACTGGAGAATTATGTTTATGTTTTCCGTGCTACAATATATTAGAAATGTTGATTATCAGGTAAATTTAAAGATTTAGAGTAGCCTCCGGCCTATTAAGGTCACTTCTATCGGTTATCATAACTCCCTGATAAGAGGGTGAGCAAACTAGTGAGGCAAATTTGCTAACATTTCAAGGAATCAATGTAATTTATTTATCTGTTAGATTCATCTAAATACCCAAATGTCCCTGCTCTGACACAACAGTGCCCTTTCGTCAAAGTCTGTCTCTAAAAGAAGTGATATTCGTAAAAATGCTCTGATAAAAGATCATTTTCTTGTTAAACTCAAGGGAAGTCCATCTGCCGTAATGATTTTGTCTGGTACCGTTATATAACGTTACTTGCATTTATTATAGTTGAGGCTAATGTTTGTTAGGGTAAAAATACTGACTCATTATGGGCGACCCTCAAATTTGGAGCTCCTGGTTTCCAATTTAAGGACCACTGCAATCCATTAGATGAATTTTCTAGAGCCTCCGCTAGATGACTGTGATGTTTTCTTTTCCCTTCTTTTATTTAGTGTATTACAAAATTTACCTTAACTTTAATGATTTATTTTTATTTTATTTTTAGGTACTCTTGTTTCTTCTTCATAGTTTCATTTTTTCTTTTCCCTTACTTCTCCACCGAGGTACGCTCTACTTCCCCCGTACACATCTTTTCTATTTCCCCTATGCTTTCACATTGAGGACAATGTTCCACTTTAGTTGGGGGGGGGGGATGAGAAAACACATCCAAAAACAAAAAAAAAATGAAAATTGAATGAATAAGCCATGATTAACACTGACTTATACCCTTTGCATAATTGCATATAACCTAGGAGTTACACACTTAAGCTGTATAATGGGTTATTTATGTGTAGTTTTTCTTTATATGGTTAATTTAGGAATTGTAACTCTATGAAGGTTGACTGGTAATCCATTCGTGTTAATCTGGTTATATAAACTTTTGTATTTACATGGTATCAAGGCTCATTAGGCCAATTAGACCTCATTCAGTGATTCATTGCACTTAGGGTTCCTTGTGAGCACTAAGAGAACACCTATGGCGACTATGACACCTTGTGAGGTATCCTTGAGTTATTTATCGTCCTTTTGAGTGTTAACATCAAATCAGAGTTCATGAAACTCAGTTCTCTTTTCTTTTGGATGATTCTTGTACACTAGTCTTTGTTTTTGACTTGCTAGACTAGAGGTGACATCTAGTGGGGAGATTGAAATCTAGGTCTTGTAGCCTACCCAAGATGTGAAGGTTGAGCCACCCCTAAAGATAGACTTAGTTCATGGAGTACTGTTCGAGCTTAATTCCCATTGGTGGTAAGAAGTTAATAAAAGAAGTGTAATGATTGTCCTAATTGACAATAAAAATATAGAAATTGAAGAATGTGTAGAAGAAAGAATAAGAAAAATAGAAATGTACTGGAAATGAAAGGTTAATACCTACTCCACACAAATACCACAAAGAGTTAGGGACATGACACACATTATCGACATATGAAGTGTAGAGACCTGAAGAATTATAGTCACTAAATAATAAAATAAAGGTGAGAAAAGGAATTTTAAAAAGAGATTTCAATAGGGTCCCGTCGACGAGCAGTGCTCTTGGGCTCAGCGACAGGAACACATGTCTCGTTGATGAGAAATTACTAAGAGGACTTTTTCCAAAACCTGAAACTCGTTGATGAAGCTGCCACACTACTCTTGAGAAGTTTCTCTTCATATCTGCAGGAGTATATCGTTGGTTAGTCGCGCTTAGGCACTATCACAAAATTTGGGTAAGTTAATTATTTTAATATTTGTTAAGGTATTTGGTATTTCTGGGCTGAGGAAAGGTATTAGATAGGTTTATACTAAAGTTTTGTTAGGGGAAATGTAATTTCAGGGTATTGAGCTGGGAACACCACGGGTGCAAGATAGGTTTAATTTGTGGGCTTTCCATAATTAGGTAAGGGGGATAAACTAACTCAGTATTTCCATGACATTTATTTATAATCTTAGCTTTTTATTTTCAGGGAAACTATGTATGTTATAGAACTGAGTTTGGAAATACTGCTGTTAATAGGAAAATGATTTTAATACATTTAGCAAGGAATATGATTTTGTGCAGATTTTACGAATAGAACAATATTTACTTTTGTGTGGCACGAGTATGAAATTCTATGATTTATATCAGAATATTATATTTTCAGAATAAGCATATTATCATTTTTTTTCAGGAAGATAATAAAACGGTACAGGAACTATGTTTAAAGTATGATGTTGAAACAGTATAGGGATTATAAAACTATGTATGTTAAAATATGTCAGTGTATGGGCCGTGGTTTTTGCATGATATAATATCCTAGCGTATGAGCCGTGATTTTTGCATATAATTTCCTTTCCCTTAATACCTGCAACACCAGTCTCAAATGATGTTTGTGCTCCTCAAAACTTCTCGAATGGACCAATATATCATCGATGAACCCAACCAAAAACTGATCTAAGTATTGATGGAACACCCAATTCATCAAATCCATGAATACTGCTGGTGCATTAGTCAATCCAAACTGCATCACCAAGAACCCGTAATGCCCATATCTAATTCGAAATGCGGTCTTTGAAATGTCCTATGCTCTAACTTTCACCTGATGGTAACTCGATTGTAGGTCAATTTTAGAGTAAACCTGGGTCCCCTGAAGCTGATCAAAAATCATCTATCCATGGAGAGGATATTTATTCTTGACTGTCGGTTTGTTTATCTCCCTATAATCGATGCATAATCTCATGGTTTCACATTTCTTTTTCATGAACAAAACTGGCGCACCCCAAGGTGACACACTAGGCCTGATGAAACCTTTATCCAGCAATTCCTGTAACTGTTCTTTCAATTCTTTTAATTCTACTGGGGTAATACGGTAGGGTGCTTTCGATATTGGTGAAAATCCCAGCAACAGATCGATGGTAAACTTAATCTCATGGTCAGGCGGCAAACCAGGCAATTCTTCTAGAAATACATCTGGGAATTCCCTCACTACTCGTATCTCAGCTTGTCTCAATTCCTCTTTTGGCAATTCTTTTATGCATGCGACATACCCCTAGCAACCACCCTGTAGCAGTCTCCTCACTTGAATAGCTGATACTAGCTGTGGTGAGGCACATACACGTGAACCCATGAATTTGTATTCCTGCTCGCCCGGTGGTCTGAAAATAACTTCTTTCTCATGGCAATTTATACAGGCATGATGAGTAGCTAGCCAGTCCATACCCAATATTACATCAAACCTCAGCATATCTAGAACCACTAGATCTGCTGATAATACCCTCTCCTGAATACTTACACGAAAATTTTGAAGTATCCTCCTGCATCTCACCACAGACCCCATCGACATACCCGCAGACAGTTCTATATCTAATGGTTGTGTCTCTATTCCAACTATTTTCACATATCCCGCCAATATAAAGGAATGGGTGGCAACTATATTAAACAAAACAATAATTGTATATGGTAAAGCAGTAAGAATACCTGTAACCACGTCTCCAGTTGTCTCAACGTCTCTCGGCATCAATGCATAAACCCTCGCCAACGCGGTATTTCTCTACTGACCACCCCGAGGCGCCTGGTATCCTCCCCGAAATGGCCTAGGAGCCAGTACATAGCCTGGTGTCATCTGACAGGATCGAGCCATATAACTCTCCCACAGCTATAGCAAACATTCTCCCCCAGCCAACATTCACCCGGATGTCTCCGTCCACATCTGGTACAAATGGCAAGATGCTGACCACCCTGAAATCCACCCTGCTCTATCATCTGTCTCTGACCTTCGCATGATCTACCTCCTCTCCAAGGGCCTCGGTTGGGACCCACCTGAAAGCTCGAGGGTGCGATCCTCTTCTTCTGACTCTGTGTCTCAATCTCTTTCGACAAACTCTCCTCTGTTATAATGGTACTGTCAACCAACTCTACAAATCCTGGATCCTCAGTACCGCCACTTGCCTATAAATATCTCGCCTTGAATTCCTCTCGAACATTCTGACTTTCTTTACTTCATTGGGGATGATACATGGGCAGAAACACGAGAGCTCAATAAATCTCGTCATGTACAGCTGGACTATCATCGATCCTTGGGACAGACTCAGAAACTATTGCACTTGGGCCTCTCTGACTGAGGCAGGATAGTATATATCGAAGAATATACCCCTGAAAAGGGCCCAGGTCATCGACACTGGAGTTGTCCTCTACTTCTTCAATAGTTTAGTGGTCGTCCACCATCTCTCAGTGTCCCCTGCCAATCTATACGTAGCGTACAGAACTCTTTGCTCGTTGGTGCAGTGAAGTACTGTCAGAATCTTCTTTACCTCCTGCACCCAGTTCTCAGCAACTGTAGGGTCAGTAGCTCCAAAAAATGCTGGCGGATTCATCTTCATGAATTTCTCTATGGTGCATCCCTGAACTGGAGATGGACCTCCCTGCTCTCTAAAGCTCCGTGTATCTCAGCCATAATTTACTGAGCCACACTACGTCGCACAACATCTGAATCTGTACCTCCTACATCAGAAGGCCCAACACCATCATCCCCACTAGCGTGAGCACTACTGCCTCTTGGGTCCATCCTACAAATATAGAGAACACCGTTTCAAAATCCTATTTCTCATACAGACCCAAATTATTCCATTTAACTAAAACTACAAATTCTCTATAAACCATCCCTTCTGATCTTAACCCCAAAATCCAATCCTGCAACCCAAACACATGACTCATTGATAGTTTACTATGGTTTTCCTGACATCATCACCTCAGGAAAAACACAGAAACCACCACGAAAATCCTGTATCTAGACCACAAAACAAAACCTCGAATAATTTTTCCTATATTATGGTATTGTTTTTTACTACACTCTAGAGTCTACAGAACCTGGCAACCTAGGCTCTGATACAAAAATGTAACATCCTTAAAATTTCTCCATTTTTTTTATGTATCTATATAACCATACCTAAGCAGCGGAAATATAAATCATACAACCACATATATTACAAAATACCAAAATTCTATACATACAGACTATAACCATAAAACATTGCCCTCCGATATCATCTATCTCAATAATACATCTCTGTGCAAAACTTACCCTACAACTAGGGCAACAAAGTAGTCACTCTATCTGCGAGCCTACTCTGCTCGACTAGCCGGCTCATTTGAAAAATGGTAAAGTAATAGGGTGAGACAACGCTCAATAAGTGGAAATATGCTATTACTAGTGTGTGGCGACCGAGTCGTAAAACTATAACGTTAATATATAAAACTACATGATTTGGAAAATCTGTAAAACATATGCATAGTAGCTTAAAACATTTGTATCATCTGAACTTTATATCATTCATACTGCTATATCATACTATATACGACAAAAGTTGTAAAACTGTATACATATACATAACTGTGCTCTTTTCTTGGGACTCTGTATGTCATGATTTAACCCCTCATGACAAGGTTGGGCGGCCCGTAGGCGAGACTTAACCTAGTCGACCCTCCAGGTAAGTCATCATACTCTACACTACCTCTGCCCAGCCAAACTACATCCACTCCTATGCTCGGGACTGGCTACTACCTCATCAAACTGGCCCCTCAATCCAGTGAACTGGGGAGCTGCATCCTCTCCAAACACAGTTTGACGGTACCCACACACTATCTGAGATATGTGGTTGCACTCTATCTGTATTAGCAACGGTATCGTGCTCTATAAACTGTATTTGTCTGTAATCTTTCCACAGGGATATGATATTATATAAATACATACATACATACATATATATATATATATATATATATCTTTACTGTTTTCATCATGTTTCCAAAATAATCATAACACCATAATTTTGTGCTATAAATACTGTGATATCTAAATAACTGTAACATCTTGATATTATAACTGTGTAATCTGTCTTTATAAACTGTCTGTATAAACTATCTGTATACTCTGAGTGTTATGGCATTTAGGAAAACATAACTTTCTATATACACTGTATATACTGTTCTAAATAATTATCTATATATTGTTATATATATCTGTCTGTATAAAATCTGCAAATATCTAACAGTAAAGACCCGGAAATTTAAAAAGGTTTAAAAAGGATTAAAATAATTTAAAAATAATAATAAATAAAATAACAAATAAATAAATAAAAGGAATGACATGGGAAAAGAGAAAAAAAATTAAAATTAATCCCTTACCTTCTAAATTTAATGTGCTAATTAAGATAAATTAATAATTAAATAACTAGTTGTTAAATTAAAATGTTTATTGCGATTGGATTTATAAAAAAAAAATAAATAAACGTTCCAAAGGATAGATTATATTTTTTGTATATATATTTTTTATAATAGCAGAAAGTATCTATATATATATAAAAGTACTGACGAAGGAAGATAAGAATGAAAGAAGAAGGAAAAAAAAAGAAGAAGAAATGTGCAAAGATGAAGGAAAGAATCCGCAGAAAACAAAGAAGCAGAAAGAAGAAGATCACGAAGAGAAGAATGACAAAGAAGAGAAGAAGAAGAAGAAAGAAGAGAAGAACCTCGAGCAGAGCTGCACGCCCCCCCCCCGGGGAATATTTTTCCTGCGTGCCAGCCACTCCGTCTCCGTCTCTCTTCTTCTCTCAATTACTTGGGGAATTGGTAGCGGATCGAAAAATGGAAGGTGCCATTGGAATCCTAGTTCTGCTGCCGACATTTCTACTGGAGCAGATTTTTCATGGGAACGACTTAGGCACTGCTCCTGGGGAAAGGTAATTTTTTCCTATTTTCTCAATTTTGCCGTTAATATGTGGTTAAATCGACGAACAGACACCACCATGGGGTCCCAGTCGTCATCATCGTCATTTTGACATAGGTAATTTGTCAATTGGTGTTTTCTAGACCCTACTCCAAAGTGAAAGTGGGATTTGAGAAATTTAGCAATTTGGCTAAATTTAAGGGTATATTTATTTATTTAGGATTTATGACCCTAGGAAATATTTAAATTATATTTTATTCAAGAATAACTTATTGGAATTAGGAATTTAATTTCAAGGTCCGGGTAAGCGCCGCAGGTATTTTTCGGAGTCCCTGTTGGCGTAGTTCAAGAAACCAGGTAAGGGGAAAAACATATATTAAATCAGAATTTTTATAAATTTAATGGAAAAATAAACTGTGTTATATGTACGTGTATATGTTTCAATATGAGTAAAATGCCAACTGTTTAAATTATATTTTTTCCGAGTTCAGGACTGTTTATTAGATATGTATGTGTGAAAATGAACTGATGAAAGTGAAAAAATATTTTTAGAATATTTATGTAAGACATGAAAGGTATTTTTAATATATATAAACATTATATATTAGTTGGCTTATTTTACAGGCAATGTATGAATTATACTGTTGAATTGTGTGGCATGAGAATCTGTGCAAATATATGTTAAATGTATGAGATGCAGGCTAAGTAAGTAAAACCATGAAAATAAATATGATATGGACAATGTTGCCTGTGTGTGTTAATGCAATCATGTAAACAGCTGAAAAATGTTGGGTAAACAGCTGAAAGATGCTGGGTAAAACAGCTAAAAGTGGCTGGGTAAATGTGTCACAGTTGAAAGTGGCTGGGTAAATGTAAAACAGCTGAAAGATACTGGGTAAAACAACTAAAAGATGCTGGATAAAACAGCTGAAAGATGCTGGGTATGAAATGAAATGAAATGAAAAGGGAAATGAATGAAATGGAAATGAAATGTAAAATGTGAATAATGTAAAATGGGAAAGAGTCACTTAAAGTGAAATATAATACAATATTAAACCATGAATATGAACAGATGTGTATAATTAAATAATGATAGAAAAGAATGATGTATTATGATAATAGAAGTATGTATGTACGTAGAACATGTTACGATTGGGCGAGGCGTACCTTTCGCCTGAGGGCTTGCTAAGTAAGGCGAGTGCACTGGTAGCTACAGATGTGGCAGTAGTCGCATAATGTACTAGGGCAGAGGGAACCTACTTGTATGGGCGGGTAGATTTCCTTATCCTTAGGGCCTTTGTCGGTAAACTTTTGTATAAACTGTGTGAGTACGAGATCTATTTATCACTTAAGGGCTTACTGAGTAAGGTGAGTGCCCTGGTATGCTTTAGTTGTGACCTTTGGGTTGTCAAATGTATCAGAGTAGAGGGGTGCTACTTGTATGGGCGGGTAATCACCCCTATCCTTGGGTAATCTCGTGGGTTAAACATCTGCATGTGTTTCATTAGGTTCAGGGAATGATTTCAAAAATTATGTTAACGATTTTTAAATGTTAAATATTATGCTATATATAAACTCATGCTGGCCACACACTGCTTTAATATATGGTTTCTTCCCTTACTGAGATGTGTCTCCCCCGAATATGAATTTATCTTTTTTTTTCAGGATTTCATCGAGATCAAGCTTAGAGAGCTCGAGGTTCTATAACATTATTGGGAAATAGTAAAAGAAAATGGTATATTTTTATTTTAATTATAGGATGCAAATATTTATGTTTTACGTCCTTATATTTTAAGTCTGTGGAGAAAAGAAAGTTGTGAATATACTGAAATATTTTGGAGACATATGTAATTATGGAAGTGCAGGTGTTGGATGATTTATTATAGATTATAGTTAGAATTAGTAAACTCTGGTATTATGTTATATGGAGATTATGATTATGTTTTCCGCTGCGTATGTTATGTTAATAATGGATTATTAGGTATGACGCACCGAACCTGGGTTTAAGGGTTCGGGGCTTTTCATTTACTATATCTGTATAATTTGAAATACTGAAAAACTGCATAAAACTCCATATCAATATCATGTTCTCAGGCCATACATACTTTAAAAATTCATATTCTGTATAATATCTGGTATACATATATATAATTTCTGATAACGTAAGTAAATTTTCTAGCATAGCATATTTCCCTTACCTTAAATCTGAAAAGCCTCTCACTGAACTCTAGCTCTACACCCGCAGGGTTCTTCACTCAACACCCTGAAAACAACATCCCCCAGAACAAAACATCAGCATTTTCTTACCTACAACATTTCTTATAACTACGAGGAAGACATAATCTGAATAAAATGTCTTACCCTGGATTTTAGATGAATTCCAAACCAACTTCTCCCATGATAAGCTCTGACAGACTTGTAGAGAACTTCGTCAAGAGCGTCGTGGTAGCCTCAGATCTTCAATCTGGCGAGAAATGGGGCCATGATCGAAGAGAGAAGGAGGGAGAGGCGTTTTATAGAGAGAGAGAGAGAGAGAGAGAGAGTTTGCGTTGAATTTTCATAAAAAAAAAAATTTGGGTTTCAACTATTTATAGGGCCGGATTTGTCGACGAGACATGTCATCTCATCGACGAGTCCTTAAGTAATTTCGTCGATGAACCCTACCTCCTCGTCGACGAAATTCAGACTGCTCAAAAACCCCTTTCGGTATCTTCTCGTCGACGAGGCGTGGCTTCATCAATAAGACCTACTTATGCGCTAGTCGACAAACTCCCTGTGTTCGTTGACGAGACCCTGTGTAAAAATTTTTCAAGTTATTATATTCAAAATGTAACATTGTCGACTGCTGCCTCCTTTTGTTTCTGTTTCCATTTCCCTCCCTCTTTATTATTTAAAGATCATTATTCTTCAGGTCGTTACAATATTATTTCATATACAGTTATATAAGATGATTTCCATGTAGAGAAACTCAATATATTATACCATGTTATGATAAATTATGTTTTATCCAGATATGATACAGGTAGTTTTACCAAATATGATTTATGTACTGTTACATGTATAACACGAAATACTCATGTTGCCACACACTGATGCTATTTTATTTCCTTTACTAAGAGGTGTCTCACCCCAGCTATATGAACATTTTAGGAGACCCAGATAAAAGAGCGGATAAAGCTCCATAGCGTTAGACGTCGTCTGTCCTACTTTGTCGGAAGGGTAAATCGTTATGCTAGGGTCTGATGGATTGTTGGGTTATGACCTTAGGGCACTTTTTGGTCTTTTTGGGATGTGTATATGTATTTGACAGGTTTGGTGGAACTCTGGTATTGTGTTTGTTGGTTTACTTGATATGTATATAATTTATGTTTTCCGCTGCTTAGGTATCAGATCCCTGGTACTCATGGGTCCAGGTTGATTATGTTTTATCAGCTGAACAAGATATCAGGATTATTAAATTAAATGTTACTATAAAAAAAATTTACGGTAAAATATGTAGGTCGTTACAGTTTGGTATTAGAGCCTATGTTCCTAGGTTCTGTAGACTCTAGAATGCAGTGGAAACAATACCAGAGTATAGGAAGAGGATTTGAGGATTTGTTCTGCAGGTTAGAAACAGGATTTTCGTGGTGGTTCCTCTGTTTTTCCTAGGGTGACAATTTCAGGAAAGTCACAGAAAACTATTGTCGGGTTGTGTTTCTAAAGTGTAGGGCTGAATCTTGAATTAAGAAAAGGATGTCAAGATAGGGTATTTTGGTTAGATACGTAAATTATAAGGATAGGGTCCCTAAGTCATGTTTATTGTCTTTTCATGATGGACCCTGGAGGAGGTAGTGCCCATGCGAGTGGTAGTGACGGTGCAGGGCTCTCGAGTGCAGGCGGGGTTGATTTAGATGCAGTACTACACTATGTAGCTCAGTAGGTTATGGCTAAGATCGCTAGGAGCTCCAGAGAGCAGGGAGGCACATCTGTAGGCCATGGGTGCACAATAGAGAAATTCACCAAGATGAATCCTCCAACATTTTCAAGAGGTGCTGATCTTGCAGTTGCCGAAAATTGGATGCAGAAGATTGAAAAGGTGTTGCTAATATTACAGTGTACGGAGGAGCAAAGGGTCCTCTTTGCCACCTATAAACTGAGAGGGGAGGTTGAGAGGTTGTGGACTGCTGTGAAACTCCTAGAGCAGTAGAGGATGATGCCGATAGCTATGACATGGGACCGATTTAAAGAATTATTCTTTGATAGATATTTTCCCACCACTATTAGAGAGGCCAAGGTGGAAGAGTTCCTAAATCTGAAGTAGGGATGACAGTCAGTCCAACAGTATGCGGCGAGGTTCATAAAGTTGTCCCGCATCACCCTGTATGTTGTTCCTGATGAAATAAAGAAGGCAAGATAGTTTGAAAGAGGATTGAGGTGTGGAATATACAAGCAGGTAGTATTGTTGAAGATATAGGATTTTGTTGAGTTGGTCGACAGAGCAGCATTGGCTAAGGCTAGTGAGCAGATGGATGCAGAGGAGCAGGGACAGAAGAAGAGATCTATGCCTTCAGGCTTCCAGCAAGGATTTAGGCAGAGTTAGTAGCGGAGAGGAAACGATGGCAGAGGACAGAGGCAGGAGACTGGAGGTCGTAAGTTTCAGGTGATGCAGAATTTCCCTATTTGTCAAACTTGTGGAGAGAGACACTTGCGAGAGTGTCGAGTGGGGAGAGTCGTCTGCTATCGTTGCGGTAGGTAGGGACATCTAGTGCGATATTGCCCTACACCACCCGGTACTGCTCTTGCTCCTAGACCTTATCGGGGAGGCTATCAAGCGCCCCGTGGAGGCCAGCAAAGGAATGTAGCTTTGGCGAGGGTCTATGATTTAACGCCTGGAGATGCTGAGACCACAGGCGACGTCGTGACAGGTACCTTTAATGTTTTATCATATCAAGTAATTGTTTATTTGACTCAGGTGTCACTCACTCCTTTGTGTCTGCAACTTATATTAAATTTTCTAGAAATGAGACCCATTCAATAGACGTAAAGTTGTCAATAGCTACACCGTTAGGGTCAGTGGTGCAATGTCATAGGGTGCTCAGGGGTTATCCGATAGAAATTCAGGGGAGAGTACTACCAGCTGACCTTATTGAGCTTAATATGCATGGATTCGATGTAATACTGGGTATGGATTGGCTGACAGCTAACTACGCTAATATTGACTGTCATTTGAAAGAGGTGATTTTCAGACTACTGGGGAAGCAAGAATTCATATTTATGGGATTACAAGTGAGTTCCCTGCCATAGTTAGTGTCTACCATGCAGGTGAGAAAATTACTCCTAGATAGTTGTCAAGGGTTTATGGCCTTTGTAAAGGAGGTGTCAGAAAATGAATTGAAACTGGGTAATACACTAGGAGTTTCCTGATATTTTTCCAGAAGATCTACCAGGGTTGCCTCTCGACCGCGAGGTAGATTTTGCTATTGATCTACTTTTTGGGACGACATCGAATTTTAAAGCTCCTTACCGAATGGCTCCAGCGGAATTGGGAGAATTAAAGGACTAGTTACAAGATTTGTTGAATAAAGGATTTATATCAGACCTAGCGTTTCGCCCTATGGATCACCAGTGTTATTTGTAAAGAAGAAATACGGGTCCATGAGGATGTATATAGATTACAGGGAAACTAATAAGGTGACAATCAAGAATAGGTATCCTTTACCCCGTATAGATGATTTATTTGACCAGCTTCAGATTACGCAGGTCTATTCCAATATTGACCTCAGATTAGGCTACCACCAGGTGAAAGTTAAAGTAGAAGACGTTTCGAGGACGGCCTTCAGGACCAGGTATGGGCATTATGAATTCATCATTATGCCTTTCAAGCTGAGGGATGCTCTTGCTGTGTTTATTGATGAATAAAGTTTTTTATCAGTATTTAGACCAATTCGTTGTAGTTTTCATTGATGACATACTGGTCTACTCGAGGAGCTTTGCAGAGCATGAGACGCACTTACGGCTAGAACTTCAGATGCTCATGGAAAAGAAATTGTATGCCAAGTTTAGCAAATGTGAATTCTTGCTAGGGAAAGTGTCATTTTTGGGGTATGTTATTTTAAAGGATGGTATTTTAGTGGATCCTAACAAGATTAAGGTAGTGTTGAATTGGGTCAGGCCGAAAAACGTTCAAGAAATTAAGAGTTTTTTGGGACTGATGGGTTATTACCATCAATTTGTAGAGGGGTTTTCAGATTTATCAGGACCTCTCACGCATTTGACCAGGAAGAATGTCAGGTTTGAATAGGATGAAAATTACGAGCAAAGCTTCCAGGAACTAAAACAGAGGCTTGTCACTACACCGGTGTTGATCATTCCGTCAGGGGGTGATTGTTATGTAATTTATAGTGACGTGTCTTTGAAAGGGTTCGACTATGTATTGATGCAGTATGATAGGGTTGTAGCTTAAGCCTCCCGACAGTTGAAAGAGTATGAAAAGAACTACCCTACCTATGATCTGGAATTAGCTGCAGTAGTAAACACATTAAAGATTTGGAGCATTACTTGTACGGTAAGAGATGCGAGATATTCTCCGATCACAAGAGTTTGAAGTACTTTTTCACTCAAAAGGAGCTGAACATGAGACAGAGGATATGGTTGGAACTTATTAAAGATTATGACTGCACTATCAGTTACCACCCAGGGAAAGAAAACGTGATAGCTGATGCTCTGAGCAGGAAATCAGTGGGATCAGCACTAGCAGCTATGAAGGTTCAGCATCCGATCCATATGGAATTGGAGAGACTTGGTGTAGAGTTGGTAGAGAGTGATCCGTACGCATTTATTGTCAACTTGGTAGTGCAGCCTACCCTACAGGAAATGATTAAGACCGCTCAAAGAAATGATACAAAATTAACAGAGCCGATAGCTAAGGTGCTTGATGGACAGGGAGAGGAATTTAGTATTTCTAATAACAAGGCCTTGAGGTTCCATTCCCGGTTATACGTACCTGCAAATATGGACATAAGGAGGATGATCTTAGAGGAGGCTCACAAGTCTTTGTACATAGTTCATTTAGGTAGTAGTAAAATGTATAGGGATCTGCGAGAGTCTTCTTAGTGGAGCGACATAAAGAAAGAAATTGCTGAGTTCGTACAACGGTGTCTAATGTGCCAGCAGGTAAAAGCTAAGCACTAGAGGCCAGCGGGCTAGTTGCAGCCGCTTTACATCCCAGAGTGGAAGTGGGATCATGTATCTATGGACTTCGTAACGGGTTTACCATCGGCACAGCATGGTCAGAATGCTATTTGGGTGGTCGTTGATAGATTGACGACGACTGCTTGCTTCATTCCTATTAAATTCAACTACTCCATATACAAACTAACGGAATTATATATTCAGGAGATAGTATGATCACATGGTGTGCCAATGCCTATAGTATCAAACTGAGACCCGCATTTTATGTCACGGTTTTGGAGGAGCTTGCGAGAGGCTCTACGGTCTCAGTTATCTTTCAGCACGACGTTTCATCCTCAAACGGACGACTAGTCTAAGAGGGTGATTTAGATATTAGAAGATATGCTGCGGGTATGAGTGTTGAATTTTGGAGGTAGCTGAACCCAGTATATGCCGTTGGTAGAGTTTGCATACAATAATAGCTATTAGGCCAACATTGGCATGACACCTTATGAGGCGCCCTATGGTAGGAGGTGTTGTTCGCCTCTATATTGGGATAAGATGGGTGAGAGGTGAGTGTTGGGACCGAAAATAGTGCAGCAAGCTTACGACAAAGTCCGGCTCATTAAAGAAAGAATCTGTGCAGCTTGAATTCAGAAAAACAGCTACGCCGATACTCGCCCCTGGAAGTTAGAATTCGAAGTTGGGGACCATGTATTTTTAAAGATAGCACCATTGAAGGGAGTTATGAGGTTTGGGAGGAAGGGTAAGTTTAGCCCTAGGTTCGTTGGCCCTTTCGAGATACTTGAAAAAGTGAGGTTAGTTGCCTACCGACTAGTTTTACCACCAGCATTGTTTAGAATGCATGACATATTTCATGTTTCCATGCTGAGGAAATACGTCACAAATCCCTCCCACGTGGTCAGTTATGTAAAGTTAGAGCTCAAAGATTCACTAGCTTTTGAGGAGATACCAGTGCAGGTTTTGGACAGAAAAAGAACAGGAATTGCGCAGTAAGAAAATTCCTTTAGTAAAAATCCTATGGAGAAATCACACGGTGGAAGAAGCCTCTTGGGAGTTGGAAGAATAAATATGACAGAAATACCCACACTTATTCAGTGGAGATCAGCACTAGGTATACGAGTAAAGTAAATGTAGTATGGTTTAATGTTATGAAAAGCAAGATGATATATGTATGAGTAGTATTGTAGGTTATATAATAGGTAGTATTTTAGCTTTGGGAGAATTTTAGTTTTTGTATTTGTAATCTCCCAGGACCCTAAATGTAACCACGGTATTCTTCCGCCATGAGTGAGGGTAAATAATAAAATAAGTAACCCATTTTCTTTAAAGGATGGTGTCAATGTAGATAGTAAATTTCGAAGACAAAATTTTTATAAGAAGGGAAGAATGTAGAGACCCGAAGAATTATAGTCATTAAATAATAAAAGAAATAAGAGAAAAGGAGTTTTAAAAAGGGATTTCAGCACGATCTCATCGACAAGTGAAGAAGTACTCGTTGATGAGTAGGGCCCTTGGGCTTGCCGACGGGAACGCGTCGACGAGAAATTACCGAGAAGACTGTTTCCAGAACTTGAAACTCATCAATAAGGAGAAGGTGTTCTTCGATGAGCTCCCTTAATTGACTCGTCGACGAGAAACGTCGACGAGGCCATGTGGACAAGCATTCTATATAAGGCCAAAAATCCATTTTTTCCTTTGAGAAACAGGCAGGATTTCTCTCTCTCTCTCTCTAGCTTCGTCCCCTCTGCTTTCTCTCTAGGTTTTTGGGCCGATTTTTCTTTGATTCAACAATCTGAAGCCTCCACGCTACTCCTACGAAGTTTCTCTTCATATCTGCAGGAGTAGGTCATTGGTTAGGCGCGCTTAGGCACCATCCCAAAATGGGTAAGTTAATTATTTTAATATTTATTAAGGTATTTGGTATTTCTGAGCTGAGGAAAGGTATTAGATAGGTTTATACTGAAGTTTTGTTGGGGGAAATGTAATTTTAGGGTATTAAGCTAGGAAAACCATGGGTGGAGGATAGGTTAATTTGTGGGCTTTTCAATAAGCCAGGTAAGGGGATAAACTAGCTCAGTATTTTCATGAAATTATTTATTAATATTCAACTTATATTTTCAGAGAAACTATGTATGTTATAGAACTGAGTTTGGAAATACTTTTGTTAACAGGAAAATGATTTTAATACATTTTAGTAATGAATATGATTTTGTGTAGATTTTACGAATAGAACAATATTTACTTTTGTGTGGCATGAGTATGAAATTCTATGATTTTATGTAATATCATAATATTATGTTTTCAGAATAAGCATATTATCGCTATTTTCAGGAAGATATTAAAACGGTTCAGGAACTATGTTTAAAGTATGATGTTGAAACAGTATAGGGATTCCAAAACTATGTATGTTAAAATATGTCGGCGTAAGGGCCATGATTTTATATGATATAATATGCCGGCGTAAGGGTCGTGGTTTTACATAATATAATATGCTGACGTAAGGGTCGTGGTTTTACATGATACTATGCTGACATAATGGTCGTGGTTTTATATGATATACTATGCTAGCGTAAGGGCCGTGATTTTATTTGATATGCAAAAGTTCATGAAAATATTATTATGAATGATTTTTTTATGAAACAGCTATGAATCATGTTGGCCTAATAAGGCTTACAATTCTTATTTTGATGATAACAAATCAAATGATATATATAATATGTTTCAAGTAAAAGTGTTCAGGAAAATAACAGAGCTTAATTGTATAAGAAAGTTCATGGATTACAAAGAGCATGAAAAATGAAGTCATATTGTGAAAAGCTCAAAGGAAAGAATGCAACTACAAAGATGGTGGAAGAACAAGTTTTGAAGACTAGATTATACTTTTAAGGATATTCTCAAATGTAAGTACTTCAAAATAAATCTTAAGTATAAAGAAATTTGAAGCTCATAAAAATTCAAAAATATGTTTTTATATATATACTCAAAGAATATTTCTTAAATCCATAAAAAGAAAGGGTTTAAGAAAGGAAAATTTTTTTTGAAATAATGAAGGTTTTAAATATATTTATTTCAAAATATTTGGAAAATAAAAAATATTTTTTTTAAACATATATACTCTAAAAAGTTTTTTTTTTTTTTAATAAATAAAAAGGGCTTAAAAAGAGAAGATTTTTTAAACCATGCTTTTAAACATATTTATTTCAAAATATTTGGAAATGAATTTTAGAAATCCTTGGGAGTAATGGATGATTTCAAAAAAACTCTATAAATAGTTCTAATCTCAAACATTTTAAATTAGAGAAAAGAAAGTACAAAGAAAGAGAGAAAGAACTTTAATGAAATATTCAAAAGAATTTTGAAATTAAGAAATCCTCTAAAGTTTCCAGATCAAGTGCTTTTCAACAACTTTTCTGATCCAGAAAGATTCAAAGGCTTTTAGATCAAAGTAAGTTTTTTTAAAAAGTTTTAGATCAACTAATCTTCAAGTATTCAAAATTTTATTTTCAAAGGATCTGAAATTCTTTTAAGATAAATTCTCTGATCTGAAATCGATTTACATTCTGAAATTAAGTTTTCCAACGATCAAAATTTTTATCTTCTTTGGAAAATTATTTGATAATCCATACCAAGTTATTGAGCTTGAAATTGCTTATATTTAAATTACTTTGAGGTATAAAGTGAGCTGATTGGTGTATTAATTCACTCTACTGTGAGAGTTTTCTTTTGTACACATATTCCTTCGTTATCTTTCTTAAACGATTCTGAGTTGTTGAATCGTTGAACCAAATAAGGGGTTGTTATTTGGAGAGGCGGGCTCTAGCCTAATTGAAGGAGTGCATTGTAAGTTGGTATTGTTCCACTAGGTAAAGGAACTGAGATAGTGAAATCCTTTGGTGTTTTTGCCAAAGGCGAGGACGTAGGCTGTGTTGAAGCCGAACCTCGTAAAAACTCTTGCCTCCTTCTCTCTATTTTAATTTACATACTTCATTTGCTTTTGTTATAAAATTCATGAGTGCAGGTTGCAGGATTTAAATTAAGTTCTTGATCAATAGAAAGTACGTTTTGATTAATCTTTTGCGGAAACCCAAAAAGGGAGTACGTTGATTAATTTGCGGAAATCTTAATCAAGTAAAGTGAATAATAAAATGTTACATGGAAAGCAACGGAAGCCTAAATGTTATTGATTGATTGATTACGTTGATTGAATTATTATTTTAAATTCCAGTTTTCTTAAGTGTTGTTATATGTTGTAGTTTGTTGGGTTATTAAAATTAGAAAACTTAAAAATCAAATAAAATTAAAAGATTTCCAATTCACCCCCCTCTTGGGAAGCTATTCTTCATTTCAAATCATTATATGAAACTTACTATATGTTATCAGAACCCGGATGGCTTGGTTTAGGCTTTCGCAAAGCATGGTACCGTAGCTATATATTCACAATCATGTATATGTTAGTGCTACCACATGTCATAAGGGACTGTGGGAGAACGACAGTCTATGTGGTTTTATGGTAGTGCAAGCGTCCCTCTGGCAATCCAGACCAGCAGGAGCAGACCCATTGTATTTACAGAATTATGTTGATCTAGCGTGGTTGGCTAGCCATTGTTAGGTCCCACCTTGGGGCCAGACAACTTAATCATGTGAGGGTAAGACATGACACCAGCCAACTATCCATCTAGGGTGTTATTTCATGTACTATTTTATAAGATGATTTTCATGCAAAGAAACCCAGTATGTTTTACCATGTTATGATAAATTATGTTTTATAAAAGATATGATACAAACAATTTTACCAAATATGATTTATGTAATGTTACATGCATAACACGAAAATACTTATGTTGTCACACACTGATGTTAGTTTATTTCCCTTACTGAGAGGTGTCTCACCCCAGTTATATAAACATTTCAGGAGACCCAGATAGAAAAGCGGATAGAGCTCTGCAGCGTTAGAGGTCGAATGTCCTACCTTGTCAGAAAGGTAAGTCGTTATGCTAAGGTCGAATGGATTTTTGGGTTACGACCTTAGGGCACTTTTTGGTCTTTTTGGGATGTGTATATGTATTTTACAGGTTTGGTTGAACTTTGGCATTGTGTTGGTTGGTTTACTTGATATGTATATGATTTATGTTTTCCGTTGCTTAGGTATCAGAGTTATATTTCAAGTATATCCCTGGTACTTATGGGTCCAAGTTGATTATGTTTTATTAGCTGAACAAGATATCAAGATTATTAAATTAAATGTTATTATAAAAAAAAATTTAAGGTAAAATAGGCAGGTCGTTATATGAAGACTCTTCAATCGCTTAATGCTTCAGATGTATTCACGCCTAATTTGTGAATAAGTTGATCTAGGGTGGCATTGGTTGGATATGGCGAGTAGGTGAGAAGATACTAGGGTGAAGGACCCGACACCTCACAAATAGGCTGGATCCATTTTAGACTAGTCCACTCCATACATTGAGCGTTTGTTCCTTGCAATATGTGGGATGTTTGATCGCGAAACTCCTCTTCATATATGACGAGCGAACACATTATTTTTTTAGTGTTTTTTAGGGTACACTAGTTAGGTTGAATCAAAATGGTCGTTCTGTAGGTGTCCACTAGTATCCTTGGTGTAACGAGTCATACACATTACACATACCTTGAGATTTCATTAGTTTATACTAGAATTTATATGACTACATTAACTTTAATTTGTATGGCTAGTTAACTTCATGTGAGTATACTGTTCTTAACGGCTATATAACGATGACACTTGCATGAATGACTTACTTCGGAGTTGCGTGTATTGTATATGATGAGCTTGTGTGAAATTTTATTATATTTCTATATGTGAAATGGTAGGCTATGTTGCATGTGTATTCATTTCATATTTGTTAGAATTAGTATTTGTGGGTATTGCCCTGAAATTCATTCACGTTATTTGCTAGAGACTAGCAAAACGTTAGTTGAGGGGTGTGATTACGCGCCTAAATTGCGTAATTAGGTGTTTTAATTTATGCATTAAGGATTATATTTTCAATTAAATACATAATTATTCTCAATATTTTAACATTGTGTTATATTTATAATATTTGGGTTTAATTGAGTAATTTATGATATTTTTTGTAGTTTTTTATTGTAGGGCAACTATTGGAAGCAAAAACCGACATTACTTCGTAATCTGAGCGTAACTTTCTCGTTCGACATCCGATCCAGGTGATTCAAAATGATGTGGAAAGCCGAGAAAATGCTCTACAATTTTTGTCTTTTAAGATTTGAGAGATACTGTGATGACCCAAAAATATATACATGATTAAAGCACAATAATAATAAAATAATAAAAATGGTCATTGAGTTGATATCAATACAGAAGTGTTTTTCTGTAGGATCCTTGATTCCATGTTTGATGCCTAAGAAAGATCTTGTCTAAGTGAGTGCTCAGAGACCATTGCGGCTCAGTCGCTCCCTGGAGGTCGGCCTGGTCAAAATGGAATTTCATAGGATAAACAGGATAGACACTGTTTGTATACGTAAATAAGTATATATACATAAAATAGTGTTTTAACAGGCATAATTTGTAAAAATACATAATAAGATGATAATAATATAGGTATCATATGTGAGGCCCACAAGACTATGTGGGGTCCACATGAGTCCCGAAGCCACAAGACACTATTTATATACGTAAATAAGTACATAAAATAATGTTTTGACTAATATAATTTGTTAAAATATATGATAAAATAATAATAATATAGGTATCCTATGCGGGGCCCACAAGACTATGTGGGGCCCACATGAGTCCCGAAATCATATGGAAGTTTACACGAGTCTCAAAGTTATGTAGGATGCATAAAATCGTATAAGAGTTATTTGAGTTACGTAAGATCCATTCGGGTCTCGAAGTTGTGTGGGGCCCACAAGACCATGTGGGGCCCACATGAGTTTTTAAAATTTAAATTTAATTCTTGTTCAAAAATAAATAATAAAATAAATAAATACTAAAAATAGTTTAAAAGTAATAACAATGATAATAATAATGATAATAATGATTAAGAAAAATAATAAAATAATAAAATAATTAATTAACTAATTGATTAATTAATTAGGTAAGTAGTTAATTAAAAATTTATTTAATGGGAATGGTGGCAAGCACTCCCACATGGCCTCCATCCCCATCCTATACTCAACCCATACCTTGCCCATCCTTACCCATTCTTTGATTTTTTTAAAAAAATTATAATTTCACCAATCTCCCCACACTTTTATAAATTCCATTTCTTCCCCAAAATTTTCCTATAAATAGGGAGCTCTCAACCTTCATTTTTCACAACAATTTTCCAAGGAAGATAATGATTAGCGAGTGAAAGAATTTGTGGTGGAGAGAGAATTTTTGAATAAGTTCTCACTCATCCACTCTTTCCGATCTCATTTCTTAAAGATAGTTATTGTGTTCGTAGCACGCGGTAAAAGAAGAAGGTAAGTAAAATTTTGATTATGTTAGTTTTTTTTATTTAAAATTTATACTCGAGTTTATTTTATAAGTAATTTTCAATTATGTTAATTAGTTCCACAAAATTTCCATGAGTTTATTTTTACGTATATTTAATTATACCAGTTCTATCTTTAATATACTTGCATCTATTTTTGGGTTAAAAAATGTTCTAATCCTCTCGGGTAAAGTTTCAACATTTCTTTCTATTCAAAAATAAAATTATATATATTTTTAATACAAAAATTGTGTGGCATGAGTTTATTTCTACGTTGCATTTTTTATGAAAATATGAGTAAAAATGAGATTTTTACGATATTATTTTAAATTGCATAAACTATAATAAGATGATTTTAAAACCCCTTATGGCAACGAAAGTTCAAAGTTACAGATGCTCGGTACCGCAGCTTAAAGTTTATACGGATCAGAGTGCACCCACACTGTTTACAGAGTGGTTATTTATGTTAATGAATTTCTCCTGAGTGCACACCTGGTTTCGGACCAGGACCTAATAAGGAAAATCTCACTTAAAGTTTACGTACGTTGATTTAGTTTGGTCGGCCAGCTAGTTAAGTCCAGTCTTCGGACCGCACAACTCAGTCATGGGGGTAAACATGACTTACGACAAATGGGCCTACGGGTGGTTTTTATAATATATGTTTATACAAAGTTAATTACGTGTACAAAGTTACTGATGATTTGAAGGAAAAGTGTAAGTTTACATGAAAAGGATCATTCTAGTGCTTAAATGACGATCTAAAGAAAACGTATAAGGAAAAGTATATGTATATTTATCATTAAATATTTATACAGTTTTAAAGTTAAGAATTTAATTTAGCAGTTATAGTATATGATTATAAAAATTTACTGTTGAAATTGATGACAAAAGTTTTATGCATAAATTTTTAAATTTATATTTATTCTAAAAGCAGTCTTGAAGTTATAGTATTAAATATTGTTTTATAAAATTCTTTAAAAGTTCATTTTGGCCATACACTAATAATAATCTTATTTACTTACTGAGCGTCATCTCACCCCAATCATATTTTATTTCAGATAACTCTGAAGGACATGTCGGAAATCAAGCTTAGCAAGCATGCGGGTGGGGATTAGAAAAATAAAGATTGATTAGAAATATTAGTATGGTTTTAGATATTTATGTTTGTGTAATTTTTCTTCTTTTGAAATAAATGATTGTAATATGGATGATTAGCGCTCTGGTTTAATAAAAATTGAGTTTATTTGCTTCTACTGTAAATCAGTAGTAAAAAGTTAATATCCCAGGCCCCTCGGGGTCGGGGTGTTACAGATACAGGTTTTAGGATGATCAAAATTGGTCTTGTTCATTAGGAAACAAAGAAACATAAAATGGAAGAAACAAATAAAGAAAAGAAAGAAAAAAAGCATGATTTTACGCGCCCATGCAGCCGGGTCCTTTTTGACTTGGTGCACTGATAGGGCTTCTAGGGGAGGTCTCTTAATATTTTTTTCTTTCTTTTCTCTATTTTTCCCAGCCGACACCTTCTTCCTCCACTCTCTTTTCTCTTCTCTCACTCTTCCTTCTCTCGACCTCTCTCTGTTTTCAGCTTCTCTTCTCTCCTTCTTCACTTCCTTTCTTTTCTCCCTTTTCTCTCCTTTCTTCCCTTTGCTTCTCCCTTTATCTTCCTCTCCCTACCTGCTGCAACTTCCTCAACCTGAGATCACCGTGCTGCTGTTCCCTACTTCCTCTGCTACTGCCCCTAAGCATCCAGCCGATGACTGCTCCTTGCTGCTGCTATGAACACCAACAACTCGAAAAGCCCCTGCTTTGCTCCATTGTTGCTATCTCAACTCACGACTCACTTTCTCTCTCTCTCTCTCTCTCTCTCTCTCTCTCTCTCTCTCTCTCTCTCTCTCTCTCTCTCTCTCTCTCTCTTAATTCTTTCTTTTAAATACTTTACATCATATTGTTAATTTTTAGGAGAATTTCTTTTAAAGTTTGGAACTTTTAAATCATATTGGATTATTATTATTAAAGTTAGCTTATTTTCTTTCTTTTCTTATTTAACATTATTGTTAGAGTTAAATTTTTTCTTGGTTATTTTTCATTGTTAAAGTTTGATTTGGCCTTTAAAAAAATATATATATCTTCTTTAAGAATTAAATTTTGCTGGGTTTTAATTATTTTAATTTTAGTTTAAGTGAAGTCTAAATTTTTATCGTGTTCCGTTTATTATTTAGTTGTTAAAAAGTTAATTTTGGTTCACGTTATTGATTGCATTGAAAATTAATTTTTATTTGAGTTGCGTTCGATTGAGTTTTTTTTAGAGTTGCATGTTTGAATTGCGTAATAAAGTTTTGATCTTTAGGTTTTTGTCTGGAATTTTAAATGTAGGATTTTCGTTTTCATTGTTAAATTTAGTGCCTGTTAGGATTCATGATTTAATTTTCACGTTCTTGTAATTCATCAAAAGAAAATCTCAAACATCGTAGAAAACCCGAATCTGAACTATGTTTAGTGACCCTTTTATTTCTTATTTTCTAATTGGAATTACGTAAAATTTAGAATTAAACTGCATTTCCTGAGGAGACGATCTAACCTTTGCGCTAAGTATTACACGACTGAACTCCTATACTTGGAATAGCTTCCGAGCTGCTCATTTTTCGAATGAGTCAAATTGAACTAAGGCAACGTTGGGTGTAACTAGAAGGTTTTCTCGACAATAAATTTGTTTGACCTAGTATACAATCATAGGTTGCACCTGTGTTATTCACTAAGAGACATAATGGGACCTTGAGGTTATGCATTAATCATTGGAAGTTGAATCACATTACAGTAGGAATTGGTATCAACTTCCAGGGATTGGTGGATTATTAGATTAATTGGTAAATCCCAAAATTTTTAAAGATTGATTTGCAGTTAAATTCTCACTTATTAAGAATTAGAAATTACACACCCCAAAGATAGAATTGAGTACATAGTAAGGTCGCTATAGGTTTCTGGTGTTACCAATTGGGGTTACTTATGCACCTTGCATTTTCATGGATAGGATGAATCAAGTTATTCAACCACACTTGGATTAACTTAATATAATTTTTATGGATTATTTTTGGGGTATCTAAGGATTCAATAAGAGCATGGACAATATTTTTGATTATTTTTACAAACATTATGAGAATCTTAGTTATATGCTAAGAAGGAAAAGTGGGTTCTAAACAACTAATATGAAATTTTTGGATCATGTCATAATCAAAAGATAGTTATTTATTGATTCTTCTAAGGTTATGTTAGTGTTAGATCTTTGAAAGACTCGAAATAAAAACTGAAGTGTTGTGTGTTGGTGCTGAAGCAAGGTGTATTAGGACAGGGTGTATAATCCATCAATTTGTGTTAATTACTAGTTCTAATAGAGTGGTTTAAAAGATTATTTCAAAACTTACTACATTAACGATGTATTTTACTTGGGGTTGTATTCAATAAATTTTGAGGACAAAATTTTTATAAGGAGTGGAAAATATAATGACCACAAAAATTGTATGCATGGAAATGTAAAAAAAAAATAAAAATAAAAATTTAAAATAAATTAAAAAATAAATAAATAATAAATAAAAATAAAATAATAAAATAAATAATTAATTAATATAATATAATATAATAATATTTTAATATATTATAATATATAATATATATAATCAAACTAATTATCAGAACAGAAGCCCCCCACCTAGAATCTCCGTCTCTTCTTTGCCTCCTCTCACTTTCTCCTCAATTTCATCGGCCAATCGTGTGCCAATCGAATAATCGAAGATACCACTGGGTTCTTATCTCTACTACCGACATTCCGACCGAAGTGGATTTGTCATGGGAGCAACGCAGGTACCACTCCTGAGGAAAGGTATATTCATTATCTTTCCTTAATTTTTCCTTAAATCTTCAGCTAAGTCGACGATTGGACACCACCACAGGGTCGTAGCCTCAATCGTCGTCATTTTGGCAAGAGCAAATTTTCATTTTGGGAGTCCTAGGCACCACTCCAAAGGAAGAGCGAGATTTAGGGAATTAAGAAAATTGATTGTTTTTAGGAGTTTAATTGTTATTTGAAATTTATGGGCTTAGGAAATGTTAAAATAATATTTAATTTATGGTTGATTTAATTAAATTAGGGTTATTGAATTAGGGTTCGGGTGAGCATTGCGGGCATTGTTTTGGGGTCATTGCTAGCGTAGTTTCAAAAAATTAGGTAAGGAGATTAAGTTAAGTCAGAAATTTTATTAAATTTGAAGCGATTAAATTGTTATATATATATATATTATATTTAAAGGTTATTTTGAAAACAACCATTCGAAATGGATTTTACAAAATTAGGATATATGATATGTAATTTTGTATAAAATGAATGGTGGACAGTTGAATATATATAAGTGTGTTTAAATGTGAAATTGTGTGGCAGATGATCTGAATGTGTTGGAAATTATAAAATACTAAACTGTTTGAGAAATACTGGAAATGCTTGCGAAAATATTAGAACTCTTTATGAAATGCAGAAGTTTAAAATAACGGTCAATAGCGGGGTATTGTTTGATTGGCCAAGGGTTGACGGCCGAGGACCGAGTTTTAATTGATAGCTATACGTCAGGTTGTATTTTGTGGCTGGGGGCCAGGTTTTTTGAATAATAGGAAATATATGTGAATTAATATTTTAAATGATGATTTCCATTATCTAACTTGTATGATATGCTCTAAGAACTTTGAGGACCAGGGAGTTGTAGGCACGCTACCGTTGCTAGGGATTTGCTATGTGGTCGTGTGTGCCCACACCTGAACTAAGAAGTGTAGGGTGGCCTTGTCGGATTTGCCTACGTGAGGTGAATGTACCCTCCTGAGTAAGGGCAATCGAACCAGTAGCTGGAGTTGCATATACCTGCGAAGTATGTTGGCAGAGAGTACAGATGACTATTATTTGGGTCGATCCCCCAAGACATTAGATTAGCCTTCGGGCCGCACAACCCTAACCATGGGGGTTTATACATGGTGATTAGTCCTAAGGCATTGTTTTATATGCATATCTGTTAATTTATGTGAATACGGATAATTAATAAAATAACTTCGAGGGCTTGCTGAGAAAGGTCAGTGCCCTAATAGCAGTAAAGGTGTTAGAGCAGAGGGAAGCTACTTGTATGAGCGGGTAATCTTCCCTATCATCGGTTAATTGAGTGTGTGAGTGTAAAATAAGAATGATTTCATAAATGTGTTTATCTACTTAATGAACTGGTTATTTTCTGTACACTAAATACATGCTGGCTCCACACTGACAATAACTTAGTCTTTCCTTTCTTGAGCTGTGCCTCACCCCTACTTTATAAAATATCTTTTCAGGAAATCCTAAAGATCGGGTCTAGTAGGCTAGAGGAGTTGGGCTAATGGTTTAAATTTATGTAGGTGTTGTGTATGGACAGAGATTTTATTTTTGTATAGTTTTATGGGATTTAATTATGTGAAAATGGAGATATTTGTGTATAAAGATAATTAGAACTCTGATAATGTAATTTGAAGATTTTGTATTTTTTTTTCTGCTGCGTATGTGTGTTTCATATATGATGAATAAGGTATCAGGGTTTGTTGCCAACTGCTAGAAATTCAACATTTATCAATTAGGAATGAAGCCACAGGAACTGGAAATGATAATGAATCAAACATGTATTAAGCTGGGGGAGTTCCCTTTTAGATATATGGGTATCCCATTACTTTCATCAAGACTGAATGCAGCTCACTATAGACCCTTGATTGATCGAATTACAAATCTATTTAAGAGTTGGCCTGGGCACTCTCTATCATATGCAGGTAAGCTAGAGATAATAAACTTGATTATTCAAGGAATAAAGTGCTTCTGGCTAGCCATCTTTCCTATTCCTTTGAATGTACTGAACCAAGTCATTAAACTATGTAGAGTGTTCTTGTTGGGGGGGGGGTGCAAAAAAAACCACTGGTAGCTTGGAAGGAAATCTGTAAACCAAAATCGGAGGGTGGCTTGGGAGTGCTTGATCTGAGCATGTGGAACAAAGCATTGTTAACAAAAACTCATTGGAATATTTACTCCATGAAGGATAGCTTATGGTCCAAATGGATCCATCAATATTATTTAAAAAATTCTTAGATCTGGACAGCCAAAACAAGGAAAGGTGACTCCCCACTTTTCAAAAATCTGGTGGAGATCAAAAACCAGATTGTGACGAGGGTTGGGAATATAGATGCTGCCAAAGGTATGATGAATAGCTTGGAAAATGAGTCTCATCGTTATTATGAATTCTGGAGGATCAAAAATCATAAAAAGCCATGGGTGAAAGAGGTATGGTATGGTGGAAACATTCCGAAGCAAGCATTTTGTTTATGGTTGGGATTGAAAGGCAAGCTACCAACATGTGATAAAATTACAGTGGAAGGAATTGATATGAAGTGTGTGTTATGTAAGGAGGAAATGGAGACACTGGAGCACCTCTTTTTCAGCTATAAATTTTCGGCTGAAGTTTAGAAAGACATAAGGAACTGGCTGGGACTGAGGAGAGCTATGACAACCATCAAAGCTGCAGTCAAGTGGTTGTATAAAGAAGCTAAGGGCCACGGAATCCATGCTGCAAGGAAAAGAATTGGATTGGCAGCTACGATTTATTTCATCTGGCATTTTAAAAATAGAAGTAGATTTGAAAGTCATGTAATCTCCCCTATAGAACTAATTAAGGTGATCCAAAGATATACTTATAGGGCAATTTTTGATAAATTTGGTATGTATTCAATAGAATAGAATGGGGCAAATGACATGTAGTCTACTAGATATGTTGATGTAAATGTATGAAATATTTTGAATGGCCATTGTTGGCCCCTGGGATGCCTGGGTTTTTGATGTATTATGTATTGGCCTGGGAATGCCTAGAGTATTTGTACATAAGCTATTTGATCAATATACTTTTACTCATTTGATAAAAAAAAAAAGGTATCAGGTACTCAGACGTCACTAAAGTAGCACCCCAGGTCCACGTGACGGGTCGGGGACGTTACAGACCGAACCTGAATACTGACACTTTTTACCAACCCCGACCGCCTGAACTTATAGTTCAAAATCACCCCCAAGCGACCGAATAGTGAGGACCGGCAAATCGAACAAATAAATGGGCGTCGGAACCTACAAAAGTTGGGAAATCGCCTTGGTTTCAGCCAACTGGACTCACCCATAGGCACCCGAACCCAATATAAGCTCTATGTTTGTTCGGGCGACCGGCCCTAAGGACCAGGCGACCGAATCTCTCGAGTTGCCAAAAATTAACTTCAGTAATTGAGGTTAAATTCTAATTAAACTATTTCAAAAATCCCCAATATGTCCCTAACGGTCGTAATTTTTTGAAAAATTATAAATACCCATTTCATAACTTAGATTAGTAACTTTGATTAACAAATATTTTCTCTCAAATTTTTCACTTAATCAAAGTTCCCCCACATACACTTTTATTTCAAAAATCATTTTGAGGTTAAATTTTTTACTCTCCAACTCTCTTTATTACTATTTGAAAAATCTTTTGTAAGAGAGTATTTATTTTGTTTGAACATTTATTTTGATTGTGTTTATTGCAAAAACAACTTTTGAACATAAATCCTAATTTCTTCAAATACCTTTTATTGCTAATCTTCGTTGAAGAAAAACTTATTTTATTTTGATATTTGAAGTCTCAACATCAAAGATCACACATCTTCGTTTTTGCAAAAATATTATTAAGACCAAAAACCCTAAGTTCTCCTACTTCTCATTGAAAATATTTATGGAGAAATATTTTATAGGATTTAGATCTTTGAGCATTTTATCATATATATCTTTCGTCAAAATTGGAATATTTGTTTTACACCATTTCTCTACTGAGTATTATTGCAAATCATATTAGAGTGCTTGTATTGAGCTTAAAATTGTACATTTCTACTTGTATTTTTCAGAAGCATTTTAATGTACAAAAATGATTTTATTGTATTGGTTGGATTCAACCCATTAATTGAACTGAGGAGTCTTAGCCCCATAAGTGAGACCGGTTGGATTCGGCCCAAAAATTGAACTAGAAAGTCTCAACCCCGTAAGCGAGACTTGTTCAATTCAGCTCAGGAAATTGAATTGGAGAGTCTCCGCCCTGTAAGGGGTCAAGTTGGGCTCAACCTTGTAATTTAATTGGGGTTTACCTTGCCTTGTAAGGAAAGGTTGTAACGGCTTCTACTTTGCCTGTTTAAGTAAGTAGGGATAGTGTAATCCTTGGGGGGGTATGTTCAAGGTGGGGATGTAAGCTGGTTTGGCCAAATTTCGATAACAAATATTGTGTGTCCCTCTCTCTCTCTCTCTCTCTCTCTCTCTCTCTCTCTCTCATTTAAGTATTGCACTTTAATTTCCATATGTGTATGTTTGTTTATTCACTGTCATAATTATTCATATGCATACATTTAATTTAAATGAGATATGCTGCACACGTGTATGTCTGCACTGATAGTTTAATCATTTTACATTCACGTTTTTTAATATTGAATGAGATATGAACTGTAGTGAATCGAAATATTTTAATTAGCCAAAAAGTTTATAAAACCCAATTCACCCCCCTTTTGGGTTCACACCAAAGTCAACATGGTTTAAGAAGGCATTTGGGCTAGCAATCAAAGTTCATCTAATTCATTATATTTTTCAATAAAAAAATTACTAACTTGTTGAGATAAACATGCATTTGAATATGTTACAATTCTCTTGGCATTAGTGTGGATGAATAGGAAGGGTCAAGTTGAACAATATTAGTAAAGAAACTAAGAGGTTGAGAATTGGAAAAGTAGCAATTAGGAAGTTTAAGAGATTGAAAAATTCATTAGGAAGCCAAAAGTTAAAGCATATCACACAGAGAGGAGAGTTACAAATCTATGTGACCATATAATCTCCTTAATTAAGGGCACCTCGAAATTAAGTTTAAGATAAAAAATTTATAAAAAATATTATTGTCAATATAAGACCTTTCTTAAATGAATTATCATGAATATGATTTTGACTTTTAGAAGTAGTTTAATGGCTAAAAATGAGTTTGGAGTTAAATTTGAGTTTTAGGACCCAAGTGAAATTTCAATTTTATCAATACATAACAAGGGTAAAATTATCATTATAATTTTTGGAATAACAAGTAGTTTAATATAAAATTTAATTAATAGATTCATATAAGTAAAACTTGAACAATGAATGTTTATTTTTAGTTTTTTAGAAATAATTTAATATAAAGTTTAATTAATAGCTTAATTTAAGTAAAACTTGATCAATGGTTGCTCGAATTCATGATTTTTAAAATATTTGACCATTGGTTACTCAAGTTCAAACGAAAAAAAAAAAAAATGATTCCAACAAATATTTTCAAAAAATCATCATTTTTCAAAAGATTAAATTAAGCTACTATTATTTTGAAAAAAATAATAGTATAAATAATTAAATGGTATAAGGTCATTTCGGGATAGTTGTAGATAATTATGAGATATTTTTAGATAATTACGAGTAGTTATATGGATAAATTTGACATAATTATAAGTGTATTTTGAGATAATCGTGATACTTAAAGATACCAAAGGAAGATTTTTAAAAAAAGATACCAAAGGAAGATTCCATTTTATAATATTAGAAATTATTTTTTAATTTTTTTTAGAAACAGTTTAATATAAAATTTTATTAATAGCTTAATTTAAGTAAAATTGAGCAACAAATATTTATATTTATTTTTTATAAAGAGTTTAATATAAAATTTAATTAATAGCTTAATTTAAGAAAAACATGGGCAAGGGTAACTTGAATTCATAATTTTAAAAATATTTGGCCATTAGTTACTCAAGTTCAAAAGAAAAAAAATGATCCAAGAAATATTTTAAAAAATGCATCACTTTACAAAATATTAAATTAAAAAACTATTATTTTTTAAAAAATTCAAATTATGGGTAATGGGTGATGAAATTAAAAAAAAAAAAAAACTAGTCATCGACACACACTACAAATAATTAAATTGTATAAGGTTATCTTGGGATAGTTCTAGATAGTTAATGGACTATTTTAGAATGATTATGAATACTTATAGGGATAAATTTAGTATAATTATAAATGTATTTTGTGATAGTTGTGGGTTGTTAAATAAGTATTTTAAAATAATCATTAGTAGTTATCAATCTTTAATACTATAAAGGCGATTTTTCCTTTGGTGTCTTCTTTCAAAAATATCAAATTTATACTTATAACTACTAATGATTATTCTAAATTACTCTTTTAACGTCCACGACTATTTCAAAATAACTTTATGATTATGTTAAATTTATCCCTATAGCTACCAATGATTATTTCAAAATATTCCTATAACTACCCACAACTATTTCAAAATATCCTTATAATTATGTCAAATTTATCCTATAATTATTTCAAAATATCCTTATAACTATCTACAATTTTCTCAAAATGTCCTTATACTATTTAATTATTTGTTATTTTTAAAAGTTTTAAAAAATAAAATATTGTAAAACACACACATAGGGCGTGCACATGGTTAGTACTACTATAAGGGTGATTCCCTTATTTGGTGTCATTTTCAATTTATTCTTATAACTATCAATGATTATTTCGAAATACTCTTTTAACTATCCACACCACAATTCCCCCAAAATATCCTTATAATCATGCTAAATTTATTCTTATAACCACTTATAATTATTTCTAAAGACTTTTATAACTATTTACAACTATCTTAAAATGTTCATATTTAATTTTTTATGAGTTTTTTTCATAATTTTGTTTTTTAAAAAAATTTAAAGATAGAGAGTTGTAGAACATGTATATAGTGTATGTCTTTAAGGTTTGTATACATAAATTTGATATTTTTATAAGAAGACATGGAAGGAGTTTTATATTAGAGAAAGAGATTAGATATCAAGTAGGAGTTTTTTCCCGTTTTATTATTAAAAAGAAATAAAATATTAAATAATACTTTTATTGGGAAAAAATTTCTCAAACTGATGTTCACGTAATCTCGCAACTTGATGCTGCGAGATTTACACTGATGGACGAGTGGGAAGGTGATGTGTGGCACGGGACTCTGCAAATCTCGCAGGACCAACCTGCGAGATTTGCTGCACAGAAATTTACTGAGCTAACGCGTGGCAAATCTCGCAAATTGGTCCTGCGAGATTTGCTTCGCCCATTCTTCAGCCCCTTCCTGCTTCAATTTTTTTCGCGTTGCAGAGTAGAGAGCAGAGGCCGGACAATTTTCTTTGCGTTGTAGGTTACCATTGGCGAACGACCGTTGCTGGGTTACCGTTGCTAGTAGGAGTTGCTTGAGGAGGAAGACTATAAAAGGAGGAGATGAGGTAAGGCCTTGGAAACCCTAAGCTCATTATTTTTTGAGAGGAAAATACATATTCTTTGATTGATTGGTTGATTTGTTAGTGTGCATTATTTAGTCCGAATTACCTTCAAATCGTTGATTGAAGGTTTTTATTTCAAACTCCCAAATTTGAGGTATGTATTTTAATTTTGTTCGGTTTCCATTTAATTTTTCTATTGCAATTTTTATTATAAGTGTATTGGAAATTTATATATATATATATATATATATATATATATATATATATATATATATATATATATATAGCAATCATGAGATGATATATTGATAATTTTATATCCAATGCATAGAGTTCAACAATCATGAGATGATATATTGATAATTTTAGATCCAATAATTAATAGATGATTTTTTTCTTAATTTTAAAATTGAATTATATTGCATCACTAATTAATATGTTAAAATATATAATTAGTTTCTAATATGTTTTACACTAAAATTAAAAATATTTTCAATTAAAATTTTAATTGATAATTATGTTCTTATTATTTTAACTAACATTAAAAAGTTTTTATTAAATGATAATAATAAATATATTATTATGCAATAAAAAATAATCTTATTCTTGATGTATATATATAACATGTTATAATTTACTTCCTAACTTAGCACTTGAAATCATATGCTGGATATTTTCATAATATACGCCTTTAATTTTCTAAAAAAAACTTATTTATTTTATTTATTCATAATTCTAGGTCATATTGTGCATAATGGTAGCAATAAATTATATAAAAATATGGTACTTGTTGGGGGAGAGGACAAATTAAGAAGCATGCATTAAGATAATAATTTTTCATAATTCTAGGTCATATTGTGCATAAAGTGATAAAGTGCTAATTGAATTATATTTTTCGAAATGAGTTTATATAAATGACTTAAAACTTCTCAAATTGTAGTTAATAAGAATTTTTGAAGAATTTACACATAAGCTTTATAAAAACTTACAAAATTGTCCAAACTTTAATGAAGAATACATAGAAGTACGTGGCAATGTAAGTTTAATTTTTTAAAATTATATTGTATTTATATGTAATAAATATGTAAACATGTAAAAATAAATAGCAAATTCAATCACATTCTTCTTAATTATATTCTATACATGTGTTTGAAAGAATAGTTAGTTTCATGACAAATTATTAGTAGAATACGAATCATGCCTGACTGAATTGGTTATCCTCACGTTAATATCATGATTTTATTAGAAGAAGTTCCATAAATTTGTCAAGATTCCATTTCTCATCTATTTATGTTACGTATCAAGATTGTTGATACTTAGGTGATAAAGTGAAGGGGTGAAAATTATTTATTTGGTTTAGAGCTTCCATTTAAAAATTAAAAATCAAGCAACTTATTTTTAATATAACTTAATTAATTTTTAATCGAACAAAAAATTAATAATAAATTTGAGTGACATATTGATCTGAATGTCTCCTGCATGGTTGATGCAGTAATGTGAATTGCATGCTAGTAGATATTATAGGTTATCACATGCTCAAACTATGTTATTATATTGCTTGCAAACGTTTCAGGGTCATTGTAAAAATGGGTAAATGTCCAAATTACAGACGACATGCTGCCGAAATTTCGGTAGGACTTTTCCCAAAAAAGTCATAAATACATGCAAAAATATTTTTGAAGTGACGAGTGAAACATTTAGGGAAGATTGCATGCGCATGAACGTAGTGAAAATAATTATTGATTACTATTGACTTAGCATATCGCTTATACATACAATTGTTGTTTTGCGTTGGTCTTTTATCTTTCCCGAGCATCGATCTAAATGGCAGGAAGTTCAAGCAATACTCAGGTGACGGTATTGTTCTACATAGGGGGTGACATTATAATTGGACCAACCGGTGTTAATTACAGTATTCCGCCAGTTCGACCTATTCGAATTGGCCATAGGTGTAAATTAACTAAATTGTATACGAAGGTATACAAGTATTTGCATATTGAATCAATATGCATTGCGGGTAACCGCAAGATACCCGATTCAAGGGCATCATGATACAATCCTCTATGAGGCTGTTCCCGTAACTGACGATTACAGTCTGCGCATTGTGTTGGATGCACATTGTGTAGGGACGACATATTTAACTATGCAATTATATGTCGAAAACATTCCTTACATGGGTGTCTTGTCACAGCTTGGGCAGACTAGAACATCTGTTGAGCATATGGTTGAAGCGGAGGAAGAAGATGCAGATCCATACACGAGTACAGATGTTGGTGTGATGCCTGTTGTGGATATGAACGAATGTCCGGGATCGTCGTTCGAGCTGCACACGTATGAAAGACCTATTCTTGACACGAATGATCATGGTGTTTGTGAAGAAGTTCCAGCAGAACGACCAAGATCGTTGTTTGCCATTGCGAACAATGCGTTAGACGAGGAGATGAACATCACGAATGATGTTCATTTACAAGATGACACATACGAGCAAGAAATTGGTGAAGGGACGAACGAGTTCCCCGATGATGTCGACCCACCCCCCCGTGAAACGAATGATGCCACTTATAACACCGAGTTCATGGATGAACCTCCTATGTATGGTGTAATTGACTTAGATGTTGTAGATTTGTCACGTGATGAGGAGCTTTCTATATGGGTAACTCGTTGGGATGAATCGTCAGAGCTGAGTAAGGAGATGCTATTCTGGTCGAAAGATCAGTTGATAGCAGCTGTGCGAATATACCATGCTCGAACACACCATGACTTCCACGTCGTGCAGTCAACCCCACTGTTATGGGTTGTTAGATGTAAGAACTCTGATTGCCGTTAGAGAGTGCGTGCAATATATCATCAGAAACACCGACTTTTCAAAATCACTTAATATGGTCGTCTGCACACATGTTTGAATGAACTTCTCTTTGCAGGACCATAACCAAATCAAATCTTCCCTCATTGCTAGGGAGATCCTGAATATGATAAGGGGTGATGTGTCGACATCAATCGCTACATTGAAAGAGTTCATAGATCATCGTTTTGGATATTCCATCTCGTATAAGAAGGTTTGGTTGGGCAAACAAAAGGCAATGGCCTAAGTATTCGACGATTGGGAGATATCTTATCAGACTTTGCCTAAGTGGATGGAAGCAATGTGCGTGTATAATCCTAGTACTGTTGTCAAGTGGAGGTGGACTCTTATACCAAGTAGTGATCAGACTACAAAATTTGTATCAGTATTTTGGGCATTCGCTGCATCTATTCAGGATTTTCCCCACTGTCCTCCTGTTATATGTGTAGATGGGACACACTTGTACGGTAAGTACAAGGGCAAACTCCTTATTGCGACATGCCCAGATGCAAATAGGCAAATATTTCCCCTTGCATTCGCTATTGTGCAAGAGGAAAGTTTGGACACATGAAATTGGTTTCTGTGTTGTCTTTGTTTCATTACCGACAGGGACGACATTTGCCTTATATCAGATAGGCATCCAGGGATTCTCACTATAGTGCATTGCAATCCCGATTGGCGACCACCACGTGCCCACCACCGATTTTGCCTTCGACACGTGGTTAGCAACTTTAGCACGAAAGTGCACAGTGTCAATCTTAAGCGTATGACTGAGCGAGCGGGAAGGGAGCATTAGGTAAGAAAGTTTAACATGTGGATGGATAGGATATTCGATGAAGGTGGGGAACCTGCAAAGACATTTTTTGATCAGATCCCTCCTCATATGTGTGCCATGACGGAGGCAGAAGGTATGGGAACATGACGACTAATCTCGTCGAATGTTTCAATGCCATCCTGAAGGGCGCTCGTAGCCTTCCAATCACTGCTCTTGTGCAACTGACATTTTATTGCATTGCACATTATTTCAACAGTCGACGGGAAGCTGCTCGTAACGCAATATCGGGAGGAAATGCATTCACTCCTCATATATTGCTAGCGATGGAAAGAAGGAAGTTGTAGGCGACCAGACATCGCGTGATGACGTTCAACCGATCTATGGGTACTTTTAGCATCACAACTGCGTAGTTAGGATCTCATAAAGGAAACAACGTGCAAACTTTGTGCATTCAAGATATGCGCGAATGCTCGTGTGGGAAGTGGCAAGCGTTACACTTTCCATGCTCCCACCTTCTTGCAGCATGTGCGGAGACACGACTGAATGCTATGCAGTACGTTGAGTCATGTTGGAGCACTGCCGAACACTATGTGACACATGCGGCAGATTTTCATCCGATTATGCACGAGGCGTATGGCCAGCATCCTCGTTGCCAACTATACAGACAAATCCAGCATATGCTCGACATAAAGGTCATCTTAGGAGCTCCCGTATACACAATGAGATGGATGCAATGGAAGGTAGGAAGAGGAGCACGTGTAGTATATGTCATCAAGAAGGACATAATCTCACAAGGTGTCTGAGAAGGACCCAACCCGGGGATGCAGCTGGATTGCCACATTGATTTCATAGGCAATTTGGGACTCATTCAGACCCTTCTTCTTTTGTATATATTTATTCTAATGTGATGATGCATTTTGCAGGATTAATCCAGGGCTGTTTAATCCGAGCATATTGACAATGGGTGATGATCATAGGGCCAGCCGAGCGTGGGATGATGGGCACGCCGACCCCTTGTTTTGCCGAGGGGGCACGCAGTTTGCAGAGCGCTGGTAGGAGGCAGACTCCCGCATCGTCCGCCTGATACGCGATGCGGGATTTTATGACATTTATCAGATTGCCCATATCCAGCTCGATTGGCATCTCGTCACAGCTTTGGTGGAGCGATGGAGACCCAAGACGCACACATTCCACCTACCTCATGGCAAGGCGACCGTCACACTCTAGGACATCGCTGTTTTGCTCGGGTTGCCGATTGGTTGGTGCACGCATCCGTATGCGGTTCCTCGAGGGGGATGCGTTTCGTCAATTCCCGGCAGATGCAGATGCACAGACGATAGCATGCCACGCACGAGCCCACTTGTTATGTTTGATCTGTGGGTGATATTTTCTGATGTTTCGGGCAGCTATGCTCATCTGATGTTCCTTCCACTCCTTGAGGACTTCAGGGCGTGTCACTCGTACAGTTAGGGGTCCACTACTTTGGCGTGGCTATATAGGGAGATGTGTCGTGCCGCTCACTACTCGAAGACATAGATTGCTAGCCCCCTTCGCCTACTCCAAGTTTGGGCCTGGGAGAGATTTCCTTCCTTTGTGCCAGTTTCCTACAGATTCAGAGGGGTCAGGACGGTCGTCCAGTTGATCCACTTCCACTCGCATACCGATTAGTACCAACATCATCTATCCCTCCTCATTCACTCTATAAGTACTACGAATATTAATTCGTAGTACGTACTAGTCGTTACATTCGAAAACTTACGTTTCATCTTATACAGATGGAGGGACGACTTGAGGGCACCGATGGTTGCGCTTCACACATTGTCCTAGTACTAGTTCGAGTTGGACATGCACCGGGAGCATGAGGTATAAACCAAATAGAGTATAGCACAGAGTAGGCTCTTTCTTTCTTTCAGTTATTTATGGTTCGCTTAACTTTTGTTTATGTCTAAGTGCAGTTCCTATGGATGCCCTATACGGCTGAGATTCTTGTTGACCTGCCTCCTGACTATGCAGTCGGGAGTGACTTGTGGGTAGCCCGAGTGCCACTCATATGCTTTCATATTATCAAGTGGTATCTCCCCGACCGAGTCATGCGACAGTTCGGGTATCGATAGGGAATTCCTGACCGATTTTTGACGTTAGGGGTAGATATAGTTGGGGATGACCTCCACGACATGGATGGGGGTAGTTAAGGGGTCACAGACTGGTCGACTACGTACACGATATTCGTCACTATGTGGGAGCATTGGCGAGACTACATCGTACCAGGAGTGGCGGAGGATGGTTTGATGCATCCAGATGACCCATACTTCACTTGGTATAGGTCTATTACACGTCGTTTCGTCGACTGGACCATTGCTGTATATTTGAGCCTCGTAAGAAGACTTTAACGCACAATTCACTTTGTTATGCATATGTTACGATTTGCATGCGTTAACCAAATATTTTCATATCCTGCAGGTTGACATAGTCATTGAGGCAGACCAGATCTCGTTCGATCCTGTGATCCACCTATTGATGAGTGCTGCACTGGACCTCGTCCACGAGGACGGTCGACGGATCCCAGCACGAGGAGGTCGACTTGATGTACTAGCACGAGAAGGTCGACCAGCTCCAGTACGAGGAGGATGACATGCCTCCTCTAGTCGTCCACCAAGTCCTATGTCCTCGCCATCGGTTGTACAGGCGGAGTACGTGTTTGGTCCGTCAGCACCGTATGCGCCTTCCACTGCAGCTGATATTGCCGGACCGTCGAGTAGACTGGCTGACGCCCTATCCGGCTCTGTTGCTACCCCATCGATGTCATTTTTATTGGATGACCTTTTCGACGGGGAGGAGGTCGATGCACCCGCTATGCTGCATCGTTCTCGTCCCGAGACATCATATCAATTCTCACTGCATGCGCTCCGTATGGATGATGATTATGCAGTACCTCTTGGCGGAGATGATCTACATCCAGGACAACGGGACAGGACACCTGATGTAGATGACCAGCAGGGAGAGGGCAGACGCATACGGGAGCCACCATGACCCCAGAGACGACCTCGCTACGACACGAAGTAGTTTAGCATTATTTTCATTGCATTTCATTTGTATGTATATCATTGATTAATTTGATTTCATTTTTATAGTATTGATTATTTTTATTTCTTTTGTATATATTATTGATTATTTTCATTTCACTTGTATAACATTTGATTATTTTCATTTCATTTGTATAGTCATGTGTCTTGTGCACACTTCATGCTCTTGAAGTTTATTTATATATTTTTCCAAATTAAATTGAGATGAATAAAATAACTTTTATTTAACTAAACAGTGAAAGATTCGACCTTTGCTCCAAAGAATTAAATACTGCCAAATGTAAAAAATGACACATAACAGTTATATATATGTTGCAACATGTAAAGTGCGGAAACTTTCACCCAAAATGACAATGGATAACAAATTTTTGTTATTTTAAGTTTGAATGGTATCGCAACATCTACAAGTGTCTGAAATTGCTGGAGGTCATAATAATCACTTTAATTTCATAGAAACGGTACCAACCTATTTTTTTGTGAAGTGTATTTAGATCACTTAATTACTACTTGTTGATTGGTTTGTACACTAATTATAAATTCGGTTTTAATTTATCTTGACAATATAAAACAAATAATAATGTGATCTTTTTACGAGTTTATGACAAATAATAGATAAAAAATTATTTTCAAAATAATAGCAGTATGAGCTATATATATGTATGTGTATATATATATATATATATATATATATATATATTAGATCGAGTGAAGTATGATTTTTAAGGATTTTACCCACTTAGATAAGTCGAAATAAATTTTTTTCATTTTTATTTAACTAGGGTCAATTTAGTAAGTAAAATTAGATTCGTGATTATCTATCAATATTTTTTAATTTATTTTTTTAAAATGTTTATAAATATCCCGTTCTTTTAATTAATATTCTAATTTTACGATAATAGTTTGTTGAATAAGTAATTCTAAAAATTTAATTTTAATAATAAAACGGGAAGACACTCAATCAAGTAGTGTGGAGACGATACGAATGAAAAAACAGTAATACAATATGAACAAAATTCTAGCGTTTGGCTGACGCCGTAGAGCCATTAGGGTTTTAAGAAAACCACTACTTACTGCACCAATCTTTCTTCTCATCGTACGCAAAAAAAAAAAAAAAAAAACCTAGAAACCTGAGGGAAGACTCTCTCTCTCTCTCTCTCTCTGGGATTCAGATATGCCTCCGAAGTCCGCTAAATCGAAAGAAGCACCGGCCGAGCGACCAATTCTTGGGCGTTTCTCATCTCATCTCAAGATTGGCATTGTAAGCTTCTTCTGCTACATTTTCCTGCATTATCTTTATCATTCATTTGTTTACTTGGGTGTTGGTCGCTGGGAGAACGGAAGAAAATGAAATGCAATTTGGGATTGTATTATTTTTTCCGTTGTCTAGTTTATGGGAGTAAACTAAGTAGTTTTATTAGTCTCAATTTACCGTGGGAAAACCAACTTCTGCGATTCCAAATAATGACAGTTAAAATATATTTGGAATATTTTTTCAGCAATTAAATGCGGCATAAGTTCATATCTCTTAATGGCTTAATTTTCAGTTTCATAGTTAGCTTCTGATTGTTTATCACCACATTTAGTTAACAGTGTTGTAGTGGTTTCCAGAGCAAAAACTGCATTGAAGTTAGCTTAAACGTGAGGTGATTATGCTTAGAATTATAAATACATAATGTATAAGTTAATTTATTGAAGTTCATTTTCTTGTTCTCAAAATTTTTCTTTCCTAAATTGTACGATTTTGATTAGTAGCCACTATTGCAGTCTGAGTTGATGTTAGAAAAGGATCACAAGACAAACAAAATATTTTTACTGTTTTAAAATTTGGGTGCACTTGGAACTATTCTGTCACCATGCTTTCCAATTTTATTATTTTTTACACAAACAAAGAGAGAGAGAGAGAGAGAGAGAGAGAGAGAGAGAGATGTTCAATTGGCAGGATGTAAAATTAAGCATCAGCTGTTGTAGGACTAATATGGTGCTGTAAAACTGCATCTTGGCCATTTCAGTGAACAATCCCTTTTGTATCTTGTGCGTCTATCAATTTTGAACCTCATTCTGCCATAAATGAGCTGAAGACAGCCAAAGCCCAGCCTTTAAAAGATTTTTAGACCATTCATAGGATTTTGAATTTGAATAGCTTGATTGGGTGGGGGCCTAAATTTAATCAGCAACTATCCATGATGTCATAGTTTGATGTAGAGACGAAGATCACCTTTTTGCAATGCTCTGTGTGCCACTGAAGAAGTGATGTCATCGTCATCTAGTTTTACATCACGCTATTTGAATCCTTTTCAGTAGATTAATGTGTGTGTAGACAATAGAGAATGATGTTATTTTTATTGCTTGCATTTCTACTCTAGGCTTTTTTGGAGTATTTCTTGGAATTCCATGCAAGGTGATTGAATGGCTATTTTGATGTAATTTTCTTTTCTAAGAGGACTCCTTGTTCTCCTATTTTGTATTCTCCTATCTCTTAAAAGTGTCCGTATCTCGCAAAGAAGGATTTTAATACTATTGGCTATTTGTAGTTTCACATTCATTTGGGCTTTATGAATGACCCGCAGTTCATACGCGTGATCCTGTCCCCATATTTTGATCATGAAGTTGTAAGTTTCTTGTTTGATTATCTTTCAGGTTGGATTGCCAAATGTTGGAAAATCTACTCTTTTTAACACGCTCACAAAGTTGTCAATACCTGCGGAGAATTTTCCATTTTGTACCATTGAACCAAATGAGGCCCGAGTTAACATCCCCGACAATCGATTTGAATGGCTTTGTCAATTGTACAAGCCGAAAAGTGAGGTTTGTGGTTGAACTTTTATGAATGTCTATTGTCAACTTCTTCACCTTCTTCACCTTTTTTTTTTTTTAAAAAAAAGAAATTTATGCTACTTATTAAGACACACAACAGTTGGCTGAATGAATTGATTTTATTGTTTGGAGGTAAAAATAGGAACTTTCAATTGACATATGACCTTGCATCCAAGGTTCCCTTGCCACATTGTAGGTCTGGGGAGGTTGTGAGTTTTGCAGCCTTTTCCTTCATATTTTAGAGGCTGTTACTGTGATTTGAGATTGTGATATCCTGTGGGTTTTAGGAAGTTAACTAAATTTAGTACTTCCACATAGTTATTAGTATGACTAGAAGTTAAATGTCATTTCAAGTATTTCTGACATAGACTTTTTGAAACCTTTTGACATTTTTCATTATAAAAAGTAGATTCATTTAAGATATTAAGGCTTTAGTGATTAGTAGATTCTAGGTGGACTTGTTGGCAAGGTGTAGTTTATTGGGATTCTCATATTTTCTTGAAAACAGAAAAAAGAGAACGAAGGTTCAATGTGAATATTGCAAAATATGGAAATGGTTTTAATTATTCAAAATGTTATGGATGTCCTACGATTCTTCAATTTTTTAGTTATTCTTTGATAAAAAGATAATGCGGACTACAAGAGTTCAAAGTTGGGAATTTAGTGGATGTTGAATGATTATATAAGGAATATGAGATCAATGTTCCTTCTGTTGTTTAAAAATCTATTTTCATAGTATGGTATGAATTATCCCTTAAACTCTAGCTGTCGATCTCGGAACATGAAACATATTTTCAAGGTTTTATCAGTTGTCTGTGCAGCCTTAAGTTCCACAACATATCACCCAAATAACTAAATGATGCTGTGGTCCTATATATTAAGCCCTGTCCTCGGCAAGATCTTATGGTATTAGCCACTGTATGTTTGGCTAACAATAACCATTATTGGCCGATGATATTGCTGTTACAGAAGGGACAAACCTAAAGTAGTTAATCATAATCCCTCTAGAGTCTAGACACTGAAGGATGTCTGCTGTCATTTACTGTTCTCAGAGTCTCTCTAGTCAGCTATATTGATAGATTTCCAAAACTAAGAAGTCGAAGAGTTGAAAGGCCAAAATTTTAATTCTTGGAATTAGATTGAATTTCTGTTTATGCAGCCAGAGGAATCCAAGGGATAGAAAAAGGACTGATCCATGTTTTGAACTATTTTGTGTTGAAATTTCATGGTGGGGCAGGGGCAGGGGAGGATGCACAGTGCAGAGCTGTTTCGTAGAGTGGGGCCAATTAAGTTCATCTAAATTATGTTTTGTATTATCTAGATTATTATCATTGTTTGGTTGGATATAAACATATATTATCTAGATTATCAAACATTTTTTTTTTTTTGGGGGGGGGGGGGGTTGCGTGTGTATGTGGTTGCATTCTGGCCATTCCAGAACTTTTAGGCATCCAGCTTAAAACTACTGGCCAAGCTAAATACAATTTACATTTTTCTTAAAACTCCTATAGAACTTCTTAGTATAAGAAATGCCCGGTGAAGTAACTTTTAAAATTCTAAAAATATAACTCAACAAATGCCTAAGCAAAAAAATCTCATAATTACTGCTTGTACCAAATTAAGATTGGGGTTGTAATGGTTGTTGAGCATTGGAGCATTGGAGTCATGGTTGCCCATATGAGTCTTCTTCTTCTTTGTTTTTTATTTTTGGATCAGTAAATAGAAATTTATAATAGCTAGGCATCAAGGGGATACCAATCCGTGGTACAAAACATCAACCACTCTGTAGAGTGTTAAAAACATCAACTATTACATTATGATCATTTACAATTTGCCCACTAAACCAGCTGGAAAAACAACAATCCTCTGCTCTTTTGAATCTGAAGCGGAGTAATTGTATCTTTGAAGGCTCTCTTATTTTTATCTTTCGAAGCACACCTAAAGATGGCACGAAGGATGAGGTTCAAGGCCTTTCTCTTCTCCTTGGTGGCTCTGATGTCTTTCCAAGCCCAAATCTCTCCTTCAACTGAATATACCAGAACCCACTGCTGTCCAATCAGGGAAAGAATCAAATTCCACAAGTTCCTTGTCCAGTGGTAGTGGAGAAGAATGTGGTTACTGATTTTGCATCAGCCGTACAAAGAAAACACCTATTTTGTGATTGTAAGCCCTCTTTTCTGCTGATTGTTAAGGGTAAAAATATTCTATATGTGGACTTCCAAACAAAAAAGGTAGCCTTTGAAGGGGCTGCTGTCCTCCAATTGTGAATCCAAGGGTGTTTTTGCTATTTTTTCCCATCAAGGAGAGTTGTTAGAAAAATTTAACAGTGAGAACACCATTTTTGTCCAAAGCCCATTTTGGTTTGTTGGGGATGTTTTGGTAATGGAAATTATAAAGAATTCTGTAGAAGTTGGAGAATGCATGAAGTTCCTAGTTTGCCACATTCGTAGGAAAATGAAAATTTCAGAAAATTCCCTAGGCAGTGATTTGGAGATGATGACTGATAAGCGCATTTTTGTCATGAGCCAAGCTATATATGGAAGGAAAGACAGCTCTAAGGTTACTATTTTCATGCCACGCGTCATGCCACAAGCACACATTTGCCTCATTTCCCACTTGAAATGTCACATATTGGAAAAAATCATCCCATCCTTTCCTGATGAATTTCCAAACTCCCACTCCATAGGGTCCCCTCTATTATGTTTTGTCCAACCATTATGCTCAAGCCCACATTTAGAAACTAATATCCCATCAAAAGTAGTCTTTCTCCTTCATGAACCTTCATAACCACTTCCCCAAGGGGGGCTTTATTGAAAGTGAGGGATTTCAGCCCCAAACCTCCTGAACAAATGGGTTGTTTAACCACTCCCCATCTAACAAGGTGATACTTAAGCTCCTCCCCTAAGCTTCTCCAAAGAAATTTTCTCTAAATTCCCTCTAATCTCCTAGCAACTGAGGTAGGTAAGGGAAGGAGGGACATGAAATACACTGGATGATTCGTCAAAGTACTCCTGATGAGGGTGAGTTTGCCCCCTGATAAGAAATTTCTTTTCCATCCTGCCAAACTTTCAAACTTCTCAATAATAGGGTCCTCGGCTCCTTTGTCTTTATAGTTGGCTCCCACACTCTCAGACTACTTCTCTCCTCAAATATTTCACTGCAGTAGTTGCTGGTGTTTGTGGACATTGATTACTTTGGGGGTCTTGTGTTTGTTTGGATACCTTGGGTGCTTTTTTTTTCCCCTTATTTCTTTTAGAGTGTTGAGAGGGAAAAGAGTGCTAAAGGTCATGAAGTCTTGCGATCTCTGTGGTCATCTGGTGTATTTGGTTTGAGAGGATAGGTTGGGTGGCTGGGTCTTCAAAAGGGGCAGTTGCTTCTCTGCAGCTGCTTTGAGATACTCTTACATCTTTGTGAGCTTATTCTGCTGGTTTTTTGAATCGGAACATTGGATGTCTTTGTTGTGCTCTTCCTTGCATTCTCTATTTGTTTTTTCATCTTTGTATAATTAATTTCTATATGCTTTCATGCTAGATCACATACACACATGAACAGTTCTACTTTTTTTTTCTTAACAAAAGTATGCTTATCCTCCTTGCATCCACTTTTTTTATTAATATATTTTCTTCTCTTAAAAAACGAGTATCCGGAAAGAACCCCTTATTGTATTCCTAAACGCCTCTAGCTCAATCTTAATTTATCCATATACATTTTGTGACCTTGACCATAGTGGTTAAAAGCGCGCCTCGACCAAGCTAGCGCTTCATCTTTCTTCAGGTGAGGCGACCTTCAAGAGGCGCAGGTAGGCGCGCTGATTCTCCAGGTGTGGTGAGTCACGCTTTTTGAAGCTAGTAAGAAATAAAACGTAGCCAGAACCAGCCCCAGCCCACTTCCAGCAATCCAGCCTTCGACAGTTCGACTTGCACCTTCCCTAGCCCTTCATTTTCAACCCTTCGAAGCAGCACGGAACCAGCAGGAGAAGTTCGTCTTCGACCAATCGATCCTTCGAAGCAGTACGAAACCAGCAGGAGCCCTTCGTCTTCGACCCTTCAAAGTTTGAACCAGCACAAGGCTTTCTTCTTCAACCCTTCGAACCGGCAGGATCTCTTCGTTTTCGAGCCTTCAAACCAGCAGGAGCCCTTCGTCAGTTCATCTTTGAGCCTTTGAACCAGCAGGAGCCCTTTTGCCATTGAGGTTCGAGCTTTCATGAATTGTTAGGCTGCTTCAATTTTCAAACTAGTAAGTCGTCATCGTCTTCTTCTTTGTCTTCTTCTTGGGTTCTTGTTCTGCTTCTGCTTCAGTTCTTCTTCTTCAGTTCTTTTTCTTTTTCAGTTCTTCTTCTGCTTCTTCTTTTTCAGTTCTGCTGCCTCCTGCTGGCTGTTTCTTATAATATTAACTTGCATTAAGCCTCTAAGTTAATATTATATAATGTGTAATTAATTATGTAGTTTAATGCAATTTTATACTTTATAATTAATATATAACATTTTTTTACTGAATTTTGCTGCTGTTTCGTAATTTGTTTGAAAAAGCAGTATACAAACTATACATTTTTCTGAAATATATTAATATATAACATTTTTTTCCTGAATTTTGCTTTTGTTTTGTAAAATTTTTGGAAATGAAGTATATTAATATATTACATTTTTTTACTGAATTCAGCTGCTGTTTTGTTGTACTCTTTTCTTTTGATATTGAAGATTCTTTTGGGCCTTCAGCTTGGCAATTTTATTTCATTTCTAATTTGATGCTTGAAATCTTGCATGCGTAATTTCTTATGTTGAGCTATGTTTGTTTCACTTGGAACTTGGTTGTCATTATTACTATTGAATATTTTGGCATTTTAAATTCTAATATATATATTGATGTGTTTTTATATCAATTACCCACCAAATAGGCATTGTACACAATTTTAATAATTGCGTGCCTTTGCCTCATGCCTTGGAGCTGCGCCTCGGTGCGCCTTGCTCCTTTGACTACTATGACCTTGACTACTCCCTACTTTATCATTCTACGCACCAACATTAAATATTCTCTAGTAAATGCCAGCAATTCAGTTTTAGAATTTCAGCACATATTCTACAAACTTTGATGCCATTCTTCTAGTCTTTTTTATTTATTTTTTATAAAATACAAAAATTTAATTAAGGAGAGAAGCAAGGAAAATACGAGGATAGGGTATCACTGAAATAAAATGACACAACATAAAAGAAAGAAGGAAAAAAAAAGGTAAATTCAAGTTCTATCGCTGAATTAGGCATTCCCTTGGGCACCAATTCAAAGATGAGAAAATTTGGGAACTCATTGATAACTTTGATGATAAGCTCTATGGATGGGAAGCTTGTTTTCTCTATTATAGATTAGATCAGTGTTTTAAAAGGCGAAGGCGTAAGGCGAGGCGTTTTACCCTCCGCGAGGCGAGGAGTAAGCCTTTTGGGACTGTATTTTTTAAAATAATTAATAAATAAAAAAATTATATATAGTATTAAAATGAGAAAAATGTTAGAATAATGGAGAATATCTTTTATGTATTTCCAAACAAAATCGTTTTTTTTTTTTTGCCCCTTGGAATCAGCTTCAGACATTTCAGCAGGTGCAGCAAGATTTAATTTAAACAATTAAACTATGAAGTAAAAACCAGAGAGACGAATAAAGAACTCAGACACGTTGGAGAGGGACTTCGAAAGAGAGAGAGCAGATGCTGAGAGAGAGAGACTAGATGCTTTGAGAGAGAGAGAGAGCAGAGGCCTCGAGAGAGAGAGCAGAGGTTTCGAGAGAGAGCAGATGCTTCGAGAGAGAGCAGAGGCTTTGTCGAGCTTCGTCCAGGCTTCAAAAGAGAGAGCAGAGGGTTTTCCGAGCTTCGTCGGCTTCGTCAAGCTTCATCCAGGCTTCGAAAGAGAGAGCAGAGGGTTCACCAAGCTTCGTCGAGTCTTCGAAGAGAGAGCGAAGGCTTCGTCAGGCTTTGGAGACAGAGCATAGGAGAAGAAGCTTCGCGGAAGAGAGAGGGAGGATAGGGTTTCAGTGTGTTTTGGATTCTGGACTTATAAAATTGTGTTTTAACCAGTACCGAAAGGCGTACGTCTTGCATACGAGGTGTAAAAAAGCATGGTTTTTTGGTTGAGGCGAACGCTTTCTTGGATTTACGCCTTTACACATACACCTTGAGGCGTTTTTGTCCCAAACTCAAAATCGCCTTTCGAAACACTGGGTTAGATTAATCCTAGCCGAAGTGCTGGAAATTGAACAATTTTGTCATTTTATCTAAGCCACCCATCTATTTCACACCGTTTTTCCTATCTTCAAATTGTTTATTAAAAAAATGAATGATTTGGTTATGAAGTAAGGACTTACAAAGAGAGAAATGGAGTTCGATAAGTAATAATTGGTTCTTGCTTTAGTTCTTTTTTGAAGATATTCTCTAGTGTTGGAGTAAATTGTGATAATTTTCTTTAAAAGGTTGCCTTTTTTGAGGATGCATTTTGGGAATACATATTAACCAGTTTTTTAAAAGGCATTATTGAGGTGCACCTTGAGGCGATTTGGGCCTAAAACTTCCTAAGGCGCAAGTGGAAATGCGTATTCCAAAAAGGCGTATGCCTTAGGGAAAAAGGCGTATGCCTTAGTGGAGAAGGTGTACGCCTCAGATGTAAAGGGTTGCATTTTTACACCTCAAATGTCAAGGCGTACGCCTTTTGGGCTTCTTGCTGTAAAACATAAATTAAAAAAGACATAACCCCGAATGCATCTAAAATCCTTTCCTCCCTCTCTCCCACGAAGCTTCTTCTCTTTTGCTCTCTGAACGAAGCCTCCAGCGAGTCTTCTCTTTGACGATAGCCTTTGCTCGCTCTTTGAAGCCTCTAGTCTTCTCCTTTGTCGACGATTCCTCTCGACGATGCCTCTAGTCTTCTCTTCTCTTGATGATTCCTCTTGACGAAGCTGCTGATCTCTCGACGAAGCTTCCAGTCTTCTCCAACGAGTCGACAAAGCTTCTGTAGCTTTCCTCCAGCTTCTTCTCCCTCTCTGATGATTCCTCCAAGCTTCTCGTCTCTCTTCGACGAGTTGTGGACCCTTCCAATTTGATTTGCCTCTGAACTTTGTTCATTTAGTTTTATATTCTTAGAAATTAGTGGATGATGCTTTAATTTGGCTTTTTCTATTCTTTTGGTAATGTGGCTCATGCTTATTTTTTAACATCTATTATTTGTGTTTATCTAAAATTGGCTTATATGATATTTAAAAATTATATTTTTATTTTTTTCTCCATTATTCTAATTTTTTTCTCATTTTTTTGCTAAATATAAATTGATTTTATTTATTAATTATTTTAAAAAATACAGTCCCAAAATGCTTACGCCTCACCTCAGGGAGGGTAAAACGCCTCGCCTTGCGCCTTCTCCTTTTAAAACATTGATTTTAACTATTGATAAGTGTTTACTAAACATGTAAAAAAATTCTGGTGAATTGATATTTCTTATTCAAGAATGATGAGGAATCTTTCAATCATCTTTTTCATTGTCTTATGGCTAGAAAGTCTTCAGGTGATGATGTACTCTTGCATGTTTGATTGGATAAAGTGGGAAAAGGCGACTTTTGCCTGCACGGTTTATTTAGAGGAAATTAAAGGAGAAGGCTTCGATCTGCACCTGAGACAGTGAAGAGTTTTGAAACCATTAAGAAGACATAGTTTGTCATATGGGAATGGCACTTGTATATTTCAGAGGGGATGTTAGGTGTTTCTAAATCTAGAAGATATTTTCTTTTATGAAATAGATTAATAATGGCTCAAAATAGAATTATAATACAATAGGCTTGGAAAGTTGTTCATACCTGTACAGAGAAAATAAAAGCTAATTTCTTAATCCCTCTTTCCATTTGTTTGTTTGTTTTTATCTTTGTCACCCCTTTTTTTTGGGGTGGGGAGGCAGAGAGGAAGGTTTTGTTGTTGAGAATTCCCTTTTGGTATTGAGAAGTGGTTGGTTGTGGACTTCAAATTTCTGGTTTACTGGGCAGGACATGGTGAATGTTGGAGTGCATCAAATTTTGCAGCCTTTTGAATTGTGCAAGTAACATTTTTGTCCATGGGTTGGCAGCGCCCCCCCCCCCCCCCCTTTTTTCTGGTGCTAGTTATTTAATTTAATATATTCTCTGTTCTTGCCTCCTATAAAAACACAAGTTTTTGAGTTCTTTCTTGTGTGCATTGCATCTTGTGGCACCGGGATATGGCCAATGAATGGTACTGGTGCTTTGGGTAAGAGAGGAACTGGAAGGGAGTAATTTTACCAATGGTTCAACCATTGTCTAATTAAGCAACCTAATCCTATGACGCCCATCAATATGATTGGACAGTTTTTAAAATCTTTTGTAACTGTGAGTTTTAATTAGTATTGTCAGATTGTTTTTGCAAGTGTGGATTTCAGGCATTGGATTTGGATCTGGCCAAAGGTCAATACAATTTTGTATTATGGTTTGTCCAAATCCAAGCCAATTCCAATCCAAGGTTTGAGCTTCAAATGCCCAAACACAAGTTTTTCATTGATTTATATAAATTACCATATGTTATCTTTGTTCCTATATTTTGATTTGTAGGTGCCAGCTTTCTTGGAAATCCATGATATAGCTGGACTTGTTCGAGGCGCACATGAAGGGCAAGGATTGGGGAACAGTTTTTTATCTCACATCCGTGCAGTTGATGGAATTTTCCACGTCCTACGTAAGATGCTGATATTTTAACTGCAATATGTTTTGACTAGTATATTTTCCTAGATTCAATCCTCTTTAAAAATCATATTGATAAAAATTCTGAGTGGTTAATAGTTGGCAGATTTACTGTGGGATTGGGTTGCTTTGCCCTGTAGAGTTTTGTAATTATTTGTTTTCTGTGGATTTTGTTTTATTCCTTTGATTTGGGATTTCTTCTTGTTGTACTCTCTCTCTCTCTCTCTCTCTCTCTTAATAAATATCAAATAAAATAATTTCAAGATCTTAATAGTACAACATGATTCTTGTAATAGTGAATGTTATTGTCCACCTTATTTCTTTTTTTGCATGTATTACCATCTATATGAATGCATGGGTATTCATTGTCCTTCCGTAAGGTTTATAGGCATATTAACAAGGTAGATTTTGAGAGGATTTTGGGTTTGAAGATTTTTTTTTAATCAGTAAAGGGAAAATAATGTTAGCAAGGCATCAAGGGTCCCAACATCAAACACTTTGAAGAGTGTTGCAAACATCAAGGATTACATTATTGTCCCAACATCAAGGGTCCCAACATCAAACACTTTGAAGAGTGTTGCAAACATCAAGGATTACATTATGGTCATTAACAGTTTTCTCACTAAGTCAGTTGGAAACAGCAGCAAACTGCTGGTCAAGCAGAGTAGTTGCATCTTTGAAGGCTCTCTTATTTTTTTCTTTCCAAGCACACCAGAAGATGGCGAGAGGGATGATGTTCAAAACTTTTAACTTCTCATTGGTGGCCCTGATTCCTTTCTAAGCCCAAATCTCCCATCCAACTGGGTTTTCTGTAACCACTGCTGTTCAACCAATGATAGAACCAAATTCCACAAGTTCCTTGTCTAGGGGCAGTGGAGAAGAATGTGGTTGACTGATTCTGCATTAGCCATACAAAGGAAACACCTATTTGTGACTGTAAGCCCTTTTTTTTTTCCGCAGATTGTCAAGGGTTAAGATATTTCCATGAGCAGATTCCCAAACAAAAAAAGGCAACCTTTGAGGGGGGCTGCTGCCCTCCAAATGTGAATCCAAGGGGAGTTGTTGCAATTAGTTCGCACCGAAGAGAGCTTCATGTAGAGAGATATAATTATGAATACATCAGTTTTGTCCAAAGCCCATTTTGGTTCCTTGGGGATGTTTTGGTAACAAAATTTATAGAGAATTCTGTAAAAGCCACAGAGTGCATGAAGTTCCTAGTCTGCCTCATTCCTAGTGAAAGGAATATTCCAGAAAATTCCCTGATGAGTGATTTGGAGATGATGACTAATAAGGGCATTTTTGTCACAAGTCAAGCTATAGATGGAAGGGAATGTGGTTGACTGATTCTGCATTAGCCACGCAAAGGAAACACCTATTTGCGACTGTAAGCCCTTTTTTTTTTTCGCAGATTGTCAAGGGTTAAGATATTTCCAAGAGCAGATTCCCAAACAAAAAAAGGCAACCTTTGAGGGGGGCTGCTGCCCTCCAAATGTGAATCCAAGGGGAGTTGTTGCAATTAGTTCACACCGAAGAGAGCTTCATGTAGAGAGATATTACTATGAATACATCAGTTTTGCCCAAAGCCCATTTTGGTTCCTTGGGGATGTTTTGGTAACAAAATTTATGGAGAATTCTGTAAAAGCCACAGAGTGCATGAAGTTCCTAGTCTGCCTCATTCCTAGTGAAAGGAATATTCCAGAAAATTCCCTGATGAGTGATTTGGAGATGATGACTAATAAGGGCATTTTTGTCACAAGTCAAGCTATAGATGGAAGGGAAGACAGATCTCAGATTACTATTCTCACGCCACACATCATGACAGAAGAAAAAATTGGCCTCGTTTCCAACTTGAAATGTCACAAATTGGAAAAAGTCATCCGTTCCTTTCTTGATGAATTTTCAAGCTACCACTCCATAGGTTCCCCTTTTGTTTTGTGTTGTCCATCCATTATGCTCAAGCCCATATTTAGAAACAATAATATCCCACCAAAAGTGGTCTTTCTCCTTCATTAACCTCCATAATCCAAAAGTGGTTTTTTTGAAAGTGAGGAGGGATTTCAACCCCAAACCTTCCAAACAAATGGGTTTCTTTAACCACGCCCCATCTAACAAGATGATATTTAAACTCCTCCCCTACGCTTCCCCAAAGAAATCTTCTCTAGATTCCTTCCAATCTCCTAGCAATTGAGGCTGGTAAGGGAATGAGTGACATGAAATAAACTGGAAGATTTTTTAAGGTGCTCCTGATAAGGGTGAGTCTGCCTCCTTTTGATATAATTTTTTTTTCCATCCTACTAATCTCCTTTCAAACTTCTCGACAGTAAGGTCCTAGACTCCTTTGTCTTTGAATTTGGCTTCGAGGAGGAGACTGAGGTAATTAATGGGAAAGGATCCCATCTTACACCCCAGATGACCAGCAAGGAAGGTCCCTTTTGTGATCTCTCCAATAGGAATAGGCTCACTTTTGCCAAGGTTCACTTTTAGGCTTGAAAGAATCTCAAGCCCTAGCAAAATGAAGCAGAGGTTGAGGATAAGAAGGGGGTCACAAGAAATAATAGTATCATCTGCAAAAAGGAGATGAGAAACTTCTGTAACCCTTTCATTTCTGCTCACCTTGAGACTTCTAAAGATCCCTCCTTCAGTAGCTTTCATTAGCACGAGGCTAAGCACCTCCATAATCCAAACAAATAGAAAAGGGGACAAGGGATCTCCTTTTTCTCAAGCTTCTTGAGGAGCGAAAGAAATCTGAAGGGCAGCCATTAATGAGTATTGAGAAGCTTTGGGTTATGATGTATTGGGCAATCCAACTACACTAGAGCTCCCCAAAGCCCATTCTTTTGAGGAGACAAATAAGGAAGTTCTAGTTGACATGATCAAATGCTTTCTCCATAGCAATAAGGGCATGCACCACCTCATTAGCAATAAGGGCAGCATTCATAATCTGTCTTCTAGCCACAAAAGCATGCTGATATTACCAATGACTTTCGGTATTGCTTTTTTTAACCTTTTGGTTAGGGTTTTGGTAATGATTTTATAAATGCTTCCCACCAAGCTAATAAGGCGAAAATCCTTGATGATAACAACCTCAACTTTCTTCGGGACAAGAGTGACAAAGTGGGTATTGATGCAACTGACGAATTTTCCTAATCTATGGGACTCTTAAAACACATTTAATATGTTGTGCTTGAGATGGCTCCAATTATCCTGAAAGAAATCTAAGGAGAAACCATCCGATCTAGGCGCTTTATCCCCATTGCAATTTTCAATAGCTTGGTGGACTTCTATTTCATCAAAAGGTCTCTCAAGCCAACATGATTGAACTAAGAGATCTGAAATTGATGCCATCCATTGTAGGTCTCCAAGACTACGGTTCAGTGTAAATGTCTTTATATATATCACAAATACCTTTCCTAAAATCCTTTTCATGGGTTAAGATGATTTCCCTAATCTCAATGCTGGACAAGGGGCTATTTCTACGGTGGGCGTTTGATGGCCAATGAAAGAATTTTGTATTACGGCCCCCCTCCTTAAGCCATAAAGGTCTGGATTTTTGCCTCCAAGATATTTTTTAAAGATTAATAACCTCACTCAATTCCTTCTTAAGCATAGATCTTTTGGCTTTTTGTTCATCATTAAGACCCTGGATTATCTTTGCTTATCAAGTTCTTTGATGCCATTTAGGATAATAGTCTTCTTCGCTTGGACATTCCCAAAGGTGTTTCTGTTCTATATCTTTAGCTTTTCTTTTATTCTTTTCAACTTTGAGACAAGTGCAAAACTAGCCTTCCTTGTGACTTGAATAGAGGACCACCAAGTTTTCACTAATTCCTGAAACCACCATGCTTGAATAACATATTCTCTAAATGAAAGGGGGTTGGCCCCCATTTAACACTCTTGGTGTCAAAGGTGATGGGGAAGTGATATGAGATGGTCCTAGGAAGCAGACTCTAAATCATGTGAGGAAAGAGAAGCTCCAACTCAACTGAAATTAGGAACCTTTAGATCCTTGAAAAGGAAGGCGGCTCCCTAGAGTTGGACCAAGTGAAGTTACCACCAATGAAGGGGAGATCAATAAGGGTGTTCATGCTTATAAATTCAAGGAATTCTCTTATGTTACTGGTCTCAAGGCTGCTCTAACTTCTTTCATGCGGATAAACAATCATATTGAAATCACCTCCAATGATCCAAGGAGCACTTGGCGGGTCTTTCACCTGGGTCGTAAACCCTTGTAAAAATCCATTGAAAGTTATCATTCATGCTTTTGAACAAACAGGAGACTAAGAAAGGATTGATGGAGTGGTCCCACAATTTCGACATCACTAGTCTTCCTCAAGGGTCGAGACAAGAATACCCCCTGAGCTGCCTACTGCTCCAAGGGATATCTGATCACAAGCATCTTGGCCCCAAAGGTCATTAATCAAGAGCTGCTCTACTGTTTCCACCTTGGTTTCTTGCAAGCACATCACATCCCCCACCTACCCCCCCTCCCTCCCAAAAAAAATCTTAAAGAAAGGATTTAATTACGCCCCTCTTGGATTTGTCATTAAGTCTCCTCACATTCAAAGAAATGCTTTTCCTTAGCATGACTTAACACAAAGGCTCCGGCTACTTCATGCTTCTGCCATTTCTGAGCATCCTCCTATTTTTTCCATAGTTTACTGTGCATTCCAAGCGCTTTAATTCCTATTGGTATCCAACTTTATGATACTGGCTGATGGTTTTTTGTGATTACTTCCCGTCTCCTCTCTTCTCTTTTTTCCAATATCCTCAAACAATTGTACGGCTGTGTCCTCAAACCCTTCGAAGGACACATCTATGGTTTTGCTTACTGATTTCAACTTCTGAAGAACCCAAACAGATACTCGATTCTTGAAGTGGGTGCTGTCTGAGTCCAAGTCATTCAAAGTATCAAAATTGGTTCTATCGATCAAATCCTCAAAGTTGGGATTGACACAAAGTGTCAAAGCCAGTGCTAGGGGCTGGAACAAGGGCTAGCCTTTCAGCAACAGTTTGAGATAAAGGGGGTTCCTGCTCCAGAACAGAATCCTCTTGAGTTTCAGCTGCTTGTAAGGGGAGATCCTTAAGGGGGACGGCCTTCTCAAAGTGGACTAACTTTTTGGCTGCTTTAGAAGGACCGCCATGAAGCTTAAAAGGAGAAAAGAAGTTGGGTGTTGACTTTGAGTAGTCAAGAGAGATTGCAAGGCCGGAAAAATCCCCATATTTGATTTGTCTAACATTGGGATTGTGGGTATTAATGTAGAATTGTGCTTTATGTCTCAGGTTGCTGTGGCAGGATGTTGTTGTGTCAGGAGTTGGGCATTTAGATGCCTTCATGCCCTTTAGGTGGCTAATGCTAGTATGCTACTGAGTACTGCTGCTCCTTTGGGGACCCACTGTTTGAAATTCTCCAAGTCTGCTCCTTTGATTCAGGCTTGTCTCTTGTATATGCATGTGTATTTTTTCTCACTTTTTAAGATTCTTGTGAAAGTGGCCGATAGAGAAGTTAATGGGTGGATCTTTTATGGTCTGGGGTGGGGGATATAGCATTATCATCTAGTGAGTTTGAGATATAGAATGGGTTGTGTATTATTTGGTGTTCTCCTAAGACATCTCTTTAATGGTGTTTTGTTTATGGTGGTTATGTGTGGTACTGGATTCCCTATGGCACAGCGTAGTTCTTACTAAATATAGGCTTCAATAGAGTGGGTAAGATCCTAGAGCATGATTGTGTATGTGCTCCCCCAGAAATTTGTTGCTGGGATTTCTTGTTTCTTTTCCCCTGTGAAATATAGAATTGGTCTCAGGCAGATAATTTATTTTTGTGAATACATTGTATAGGGTAAGCTCTTTTGTTTCTAGCTTTTTCTCTTTTTTATGCATACCTAATTTTTATGATGCTCCTATCTTTAATTTTTTAATTACTTGTGGGGGTATGGATTCTTGAAATTTACAGTTTGGAAGGAATCTGAATGGTGAGAAGACTAAAGATTATAGTTGTTTTTCTTCAACGAAGGCCAATAGTGCTGTTTCTCCCTATGTGTGCATGCTTTGTTACTAGAGTGGAGAGACTTATTCACCCTTTTTCTTGCTTAGTTCATTTTCCTTGGATATTTTGTCTTACTTTTGGGGAGCACTTGGTTCTTTGTTTTTAAGGATTTACGGAGACAAAGGAAAGAAAAGCTTTCTGGAAAGTATGTTTCTTTGCAGTTACTTGGTGTAGTTGTTTGGAGCGTAATGCTTGAATATTCAAAGGCTCTTTGACTCCTGGTGATTTAGTTTGCTGTTGGTCTTAATTGCTTCAATTTGGTGCTCTGCTAATTGCTTGTTCCAAGGACTATCTTTGGGTGACTGTAGTCAGATTGGAGAGCTTTACCTCTTTAGTTCTTTCTGTAGCTTGTGTTTTTGCTTTTATCTTTTCTGTATTTCAGTTTTATTTGGATTATACCTTATCCTCTGTTTTTGCATCTCTCTCTTTCTTCTTGTAAAAACTTTTTTCCTCTATTGAATTTTTTTTAACAAAGTAGATTTTGGATTTTTCATTATTTTTGGTTCTCATGTAGGGCCAGTTGTGTGATGACATCCGCTTGTTAGCCTAACATTCTCTAGGTCTGGTGATCCATTTGGGGAGGTTAAAAAATTTAGAAGATGAGAATAACTTTAGTTCACATTTCACTGCTCTTTTTCTAAAGTATAGCATGAAATTTTTCACACATTTTTGACATTTGTTGTCTGGAACATTGTTGCCAAAACAAGGATAGCAACTGCTTCATATGTTTTAAGGTCTATCTTCTAAGAGAGAGTGTGCGTGTGTGAGAGAGAGGAGGAGGGAGAGAGGGATATCACTCCCAGCACATCCTGTTGTGGTGGCACCATAGCTGTGTACTATGCCTCATATTAGATCTGGCCACAACATTTGCTTTTTATCTTTCTGTATAATCAGATTACTTCCAACAAGGTGTACTAACCAGAGATAGACCTTTTGTCCATCTGATCACCTGCCCATGATCTTTCGGGCAACAATCTCTAACCTAGAGCTTTCTTGACATACCGCTACATGTGACAAACAGGCTCCTAATGTTCTTGCCTTGGACTTGGCATAAACTGTCAGGTTGGGTCACAGTCAAGTAAATAATCTTGCCAACCACCATGATATCTTCTTGGATTTAATAGATGTCCATGAACTTCACATTTGGATCCATATTCTATAGGTGTATCTACTGACTTTGCCCTTAATAATCTAGTTTCTTCCAACAAGTCTGTAACATACTCCCTGAGAAAGTGATATTTGTTCCTTTGATCTTGCTACTTCAATTCTTATTGGGTATCCAAGTTTCCCAAGATCCTTGGTATGGAAGTGTTTGATTAATAGGACGCAAAGTTGCAAACTCAAAATGATCAACCATTGTTTGTTTTTTCTCAGAAGCAACACTCTTGGAGATTGTTTTAAGCTATAAATTGCTTTGCTTAACTGACAAACCATTTGCAAGTGGCTTGAGCAGTATATCTTGGAGGTTGATCCACATAGGCACCCTCTGTAGATATCCATGCAAGAATGCATTCTTGATGTGTAATTGATGTTGTGTCGAATCTTTAATAATAGCAACTTCTCAAAGTCATTTACTTTACAGTTTTGTGTATAGCCTTTTGCAACAAGATGTGTCTTAAACCTATCAATGGTCCCATCAAACAGTTACTTGATGGGATAATCCATATCCATCCAACAGCCTACTTGTTAGGTGGTAACTCATTTAGATCACATGTATGATTGAGGTGTATGGCGTCCATCTCCCTCACCTGTTGCAGGCTTCCAAGAAGGGAAAGACAATGCCTGAATGTTAAAATGAGAAAGCATGTCAGAAGACAAAGAGCTAACTAATGAATGATAGGAAGCTGATAATAAGAGAACAGAATATGATGAATGAGACTGTACAAAAATGTTTAGATTTATGAGGGGCTATCAGAAGACCATTGGGGGCAGGGTCTGCTTGGAAACAGGAAGAAATTCAAATGGGATGGATTGGACTGTCAGAATGGAAGGTTTTGAGCAGATGCATGCGAAGTTGGTCTCTAGTATGATGAAATTGATGATCTCGTTGAAGGCCTGCACTGGTGTTTGAAACCAAGAAAGATTTTTGAGTGTCTGGAAATTTTGAAGAGCCAGATTCAGGAGCAAGAGGTAAGGAGTATAAAGACATAGAGGAGTTCTTGGAAGGAGGATGATGAAGATCATCAAACTTCAAGGTATGACTGCTTGAGGAGAAGATTGATGTGCCTTCAAAGAAGGTAATGTCAGCAGTCAGCACTCATAACATATTGGTAGGGTTTGGGTTTTGGCATTTACAGTCATTTTGTGTTGTGAGACTGCCCCACAAAAACCATACTTAGCAGCCTTGGGATTTTACTTATCAAAACCTAGAGACTACACCTACTCAAATCACACTACTTTTGAAATTTTGAGGAACATGAACAAGGAATGTTAGGATATAGAAATGTATGACTAATCTAATCATTTAGAGTATAAGATGGATGTTATTAGTCAAATAAGTAGCAGTTAAAGTAGCATTGGCAAAAAGGCTTTAGGAACATGCATATGAATCATCATTGTCCAAGATATTTCAACCAAATGTCTATTTTTTCCCCTCATTCTGCCACTTTATTTTGTTGATAAGTCTAAAAGAGCAAGAAGATTGATGAATACCGTTAGATGCACGAAGTGATGTCAAAGGGCCTTTCACATGTTCAAAATCATTGCCTGAACCATTTTTGTTAGAATCTTATGATTCACGATTGGGAATCGATTCCACGCCAAATCAAGTTGAATCTTACTGGAGTATAGAAAAACAACTGAATGAATTATTGCCAAATCAATCAATTTACCCCTTGAATTGAACAACTCAACTTGAAATTTTCAATTCACACATTTCTGAGCATAGTTATAAAACCCAGACTGGACTGGTTGGTGTGGCCAGGTTGGACTGAACTGGTCCTTCCTCAGGTCCACGTGATGTTACTGAATCGTACATGTGAAGAACCAGGATCAACTCGGTTGGGTCTGGTTGACTCAGTCCAACCCGTGCAGACTCAGTAAATAGGCAGGTTGATCCAGTCACTTCAATAGGAACAAAAACTACAGCATAATGAAGACACTGGGTTTAGAGCCCAGGTCCTTAAAACATGGGAAAGGGAGGTGCTGCCACTGAGCCATCCTTCAAGTTGTGACTTATTTCTCAATAAATAACATGTATAATAAACAAACTTATTTTACATGCTACTTAGTGCTTACATTACACATGCACATATTCAAAATTTTTTTCAATGATAACAAAACTCACTTTTCTTTTTTTGTGAATATTTTTTTGGCTCTTAATACGGTAACAATTAATAAATTAAGAATATTTTACATAAGACAAAAATATAAATTTGATTGGAATTATTGCTATTGTTACTTTTTATTATAATTAGCTAATAGGTGATTTTTGTTCTGTGACCATATAATTGTAATATTATATTTTGTTGTTGTGTCTGTATGTGTGTATATGTATACTGGCATTACCTGTTTAATTATTAAATATTTTGTTGTTAGGACCATATAATTATATATTATTACTTTTTATTATACAATGCTGACATTTCTGGTTCGGTTATCAGTCTGACTGACCTGGTGGCTTCGCCAGGTTGGTTGCTGGTCCGGATTTTAAAACCATGATTCGGAGCCTAGAAAATGTAGTCAGGCCCAAGTAGTAAAACTGTTTTTATTTATTTTTAACCCAAAAGAAACCTTATTTTTTTACTGCCTCTTTTACGTTATTTCCTTCTAATCCTTCTGTACATTGATTCTATACTGAAGAAGAGGAGAAAACAGAATGGTAGGGCTTCTGTTCCCTTTACAGAACCATTCTTCCTTTTCGGAGGAGTGTAGCATCCTGCTATTGAGAAGTACAGGCAGAACACTGGTTGGCTAAGATGGTGGTGTTGACATTTCATTGTGTTATCAATATTCACAAGTTGGTATTTTATTAGTTTTTTTGAATCACTTGGCTTTGGTTCCTAGAGCCACTTGCATAAGCCTCATCCCACAAGTAGTTGCAATCATTCAGCTTCACTGTTGTGATTTGAACACTAGCATGATCAGGGGTGGACTAACCAGAGGCTGTTTTGGTGGAACTTGATTTAACAATCACATAAAGCCACCACCATGCACCAAACAACTCACAAATATCCAACTGATTTTTTTTCCAAAGGACCCAACAGCCAGGACAATTCAAACATTACTCTTTAGGAATTTCAGCCCAGCAACCAAACAAACCAGCCACCTGAACCTCCAGCTCTACATAACGAAACAAGTCCATGAACACCCAAATGACAGCAGGTTAGTCTCTAATACCATATGAGAAAGCACAAACTGTCACACTACAAAGCATAAAATGAGCATTGAAGAAAACTTGGAACCATAAAAAACTTTGTCCCCTAAACATCAAAACAATCTATAAATATCACCAGAACAATCAATGCACTTATTACAGCAAATTGTTCTCTTTCCTTCATCAAAATGCAATAAAACTTTGTATCCAAGATCACCACATTGATCTAACAAGTAACAAAACAAAATCTTCCCCCATACTAGGGGTAACCAAAATATAACCTAAAAAATAGCCAAAACAGCCAGTAGAAATCACCATAAAGCATGAACAACTACTATAAATTACCACAAAGAATGAAGTTCATGATCTAGCTTGGGCATAAAACCATAAAAGCAACGTCATACCCATGACAAAAGACAGTGAGGCACCCTGATCTTCTGGAGAAGATTTGTTCACCATCATACTGTTCATACAGTGCTTATGTCAGCACAGATTCTGGCTGTCGTCAGCAATAATATGTAACCTTCTGATGATTGCTGAGATAAAAGCCAAACCTAAAAAAGGAGTGGAAGGAGGAAGAGAAGAAAAGGGTATCAGAAGCACCCAAGGACCAGTTTTTTGAGCTTTTGATAGTGTGTTATTTTCTAGTGTCTCAAGCACCTAATTACAATAATCTAAAATTATGTATCCACGCACTTAAATTTTTCTTAGCACATTTGAATAAATAATTTCACCCCCAAGCACTCTCCTGCAAGGTTTTGTATTTTGATCTCGACTAAAATAAAGACCTTAAAAGTACAGAAATTTCGATGTTGATTTTGATTTTACTGGTAAAATATAATTTTTTTTTAATAAATGAAGTTTTGGAAAAAAATTCTTTGACAAGGGGAGGTTTAGAAATAAAATATTGTGAATAAAATACATCAATGCCAAGTATGTGTTATGTAGCATGCAATAACTAACACAACCAATTAGATGCAAACAAGTTTGATAAAATTTTTAGTTTTTAATATCTAAATTCATTTTTTCTTAAAAATTTGAAAGCCCTAATGGTATCATTCTTATAATTCTATCGTTGTTGTAATAATTTTCATTTTCAGTAAGAATATTTATTAATATAGAAATTTCAATCTTGACGGTTTCAAGTCTCAATTATTAGTTTCAAGGAATTTTTTTTACATGGTCAAAATTTTGATTATTTTTGTTGAAATTTCAAGATTTCGATAAATTTTTGGTAACAATAACGGGTGTAGTGGAACGTGGGAGTAGCGAACGTTACATAACAAGAAGCCAGTGTAACCGCCATGAATTTTTTTCAAGCACTGTATATATTGGTAAATTTGCATGTTTTAAGCTCTTAACTCTTCTTAAAAAGAGTTCTATTGTATTTTGGATCCTTTAGTTCAACTCAATAACATTGTTTAGTAAGGGGAACAACTTTTGCATTTGTTTTAAACCGCTATTGACAGGAAAATTTTATATATACTTTTTCACTGGTCACATAATTGATAAATTAATTAATAAAACAAAATTAATTATACACTCCACTGATATAAATAATACAATAGATTGAAAAATCTATTATTTTATTTGTTAAAGTAAAAAAAATCTAATAATTTTAGCCTAGTTAGTTATTCTGTGCAACTGTAACCTACGCTCAAGCACTGATTTATAATCATAAAGTTATCATTAAATAAATAGTGTACCAAGTTACTAACAAGTAACAACTTGAACAACGTAAAAACTGGGGAAGAAAAGAAGCTTGGATTTGAAAAATATAGAAACGAAAAATCAAATTTGTATCAAAATAAATACTTTTAACAAAATAGTGTTCATATCAAATTACTAATTAATGCATCTCTTGTAAATATTTAAAAAATAAATTTTGTATTATTATCATCCTCATTATAAACCCCTCTCTACATAGCTTATCAAGAATAATTTATGAAAAGGGAAGAAATAAAAATGAGAAGAAAAAAGCAATATGTATATATATTGCCATAAGTCCTGCAGCAGTTATGTAATGGCCGTAGTGGCCGTGACATATTGGTAGTGGCCCATAATGGCTGTTACGGGTGTGATTTTTTTTTCCCCACCGATTTAGCAGGGTGCAACGATGTTGACCCAAAAAACCGTTATGTAATGAGTCTAATGACTCTACATAACGGTTGGGGCTACTATTTAAAACCATGATTTACAGTTGACTTTGATGGATATTTCTAAGACAAATTGACCAATGTTTCAATTTTGAGGTTGGTGGAATGTGGCAATTTCAATGGAAATTTCAGAAACTTTGTGCAAATTTAGGTCCATCTCCCTTTTTTTACTTTCATTCATGATTTATCAAGTGCATAGGAAATTCACATGTACATATTTTGTAGGTGCATTTGAAGATCCAGATATCATCCATGTTGATGATTCTGTGGATCCTGTGAGGGATTTAGAGGTTATTACAGAAGAATTACGGCTCAAGGTATGTTCGCTTCTCTATGTTATGCTGCCGCTGTTTGTACTTGAGTTTAGTACTTGTTGCTTTGGCTTTTGAGGTTAAGTTTTGATGATGTGGAAGTCCTATCACCACCGCACTCATTGACTATGTGGTGGCTGGTGCTGGGGAAGGTCTAAGATGCTTGACCCTACTTGCAAGAACTGTGTATAGGGTAATCTTGTGAGGGTGTTAGATGCTTTCAATCTTTTACACAAGTCAGCATTTGTTACAATCTTGGAATTGATTCTATGCGGTAGCATATAATGGTTACTTTCCCGTTTATTTTGAGGCAAATGAGATCATGACATCTGATTACATGTAGTTAGCTTGCATTCTTCAAACTGATGGATCATAAGAATTCATCAAAGTCATGGTTGATTGGATAGATTTTAAGATTTCAGAGAAAGCATGGTTGATTACTGTGTTGTAGTATTTGGTCTAAATCATGGTTGGTTGGATTATCCATAATCTAATGAATTATATGAATTTATTCGGGGAGCCATTTCCAATTGAAAATGGGGATACCCCTCGTTAGCCAATAAAAAAATTATTATGTTGCATTCAATTTTTTTCTTTTTTGATAATAAAAGAAGATATATTGTGAGAGGAAAAGGAGATTACAACCTAAAAGAGGGCAAACAATCCTAAGGAGAGAGGGGAGAAGGGGGGGGGGGGGTTTAACAAACAATTCAAATAGGAAACCCCTCTTCAAGCCCTTGCCCTCACTGTTTGTAAAACACCTTAAATTTGCCAATTCACGCTGTTCCTTCTTTGATTTCCTTTTACCTCAATCCAAGCGAACTTTGTTACATCCAGTCATGGAAAACCTCAAACCACAAACCTATCACCTCCATCAATTGTTGAGCTTCTAAGTCCTTCAACCTTAAAAACTGGAGTGGGCAAAATCCCTTCCTGGTACTGCTGCTCCTTACCCAATCCATCCTCCTCAATTATAAAAGTACACTCTAAACCTTTCATCAGAGATGGCGGCATGTATTTTAAGTCGTCAAGTAAATCAGATGATTCAATATCATAGCCATATTGTTGTTGAATCTCATCCAAAAAGCAAGCTGCTTGCACCCGCAAATTCACTAATATAAGCTCTATCATTATCTGATGTATCGACCAATTTCTTCGCCTTACCCTTGCTAGTCTTCACATATGTATCTACCTTCTGAATACTCAGGACGTTACAACACATAAAGTACTTTCAGTGTTTGTTGCATTTTTTTCTGATTATCACAGCAGAATCATCTGTCTCGTGCAACTGGTGAACATAAACCTTGTTGAATTTCCTTCTCTTTTAGAAGAATTATCCCCCCTTATCGCCGCAAACCTCTGGATATTATCTGCATCACCTTCCTGAACCTTAGTGCAAGCCACTCCCTCTGCTAGCTCTGAGAGCAGCTTCTTGATCTAGCCCTCATTGTGGCAGAAACCTTCTTGAACCTAATGTTTGGGAGCACCAGCTGAATGCCTGAGACTGAGTGAGTTGTCAATGACCGTGGCCAGACTCTGCCATGCTGGATTCACTCTATTGATCCCCCTGTGCTCTGTGGAAGTCTTGGAACCTATTTCGCGGTAGGGGGAGGGCTGGCTCGTTCTCCACACGAGAGTTGGCTGTACTGGGCTTATTCAGTCCCTTCCTAAAATCTAAAATAGGCTGATTACCTTCTTTGAATGGTTAGAATTTTAGTAAGCCCATCAAGATCTAAACTTTTATGAGCCTCAAGAGAATGTTGACTTCTACTTAAGGTCCATTGGGCTGGAAATTGGGCCAGGTCGCCACTTTAAGACAATTAGAATTTCATTCCATTCTCTCAGCTGGCCCAAGTCCTCAAATCCTACCCTACCCAACATCCAGATCAAGTCTAAATTGATGATGAGGCACCTTGGCCCGCTTCATCCCATATTTGCTGCACACTTGCCCCCCAACAAAACCCTAGCCACCTCTGCCATTGGAGCCATAGTCCCTGTAGATGTTGTCCTGCTGATGATGGAGACGAGACTGTTGCTGGACCTACTGCAACTGCATCTGCTGCAGTGCCAGTTACTGCTGCATTGTATCACACAATCACATCTATCACAGATCTTGTTTTTTCTCTGCCAACGCTATCTGGGTCTAAGAAGGATCACCCCTTTATAAACCTTCACCAACACCAACATTTCCATTAGGGAAAACCTTAATTAACGGATAGAATTCTTCCATCAAGTTTTGCACTTCATACCTTTATGTTCAGTCAGGGATGAACACCACAAAGCATCTTCCTTTTCATCCCAGTTCTAGCTCCAAGAACTTTCCAAGTTTTTTTGGTCGAATCTTCAATCAATATCTCCCACTACTGAATCTAATTCTTCAGAAACTCCTTCCCAGCCTTCCAAAACCGAAGCCTAACGAGAGAACCATTTTTTAGCTTCCAAAGAAGCCCCACCCATGGGTTACGCATTTGATTATGTGTGGGAACAAACAAAAAATCTCCCTTTCCCTCTTTATGCAGTCTCGGTTTGTTTGCACATATTATCACCATCGTTTTGAGCCTTCTATGTTGATCCTGTAGCATTATGAAATAAACCTTGAAGTAATCTGAGGAGGATATGATGCAAATAAAATATAAGCATCTCACTTAGAGCATGGAGAATGCTATCAACATGTGGTTCAATATAAGAAACTAATTTTAAAGAACGTCCTAAGTGAGTGCCTCAAACAAGCTCAACCATATCGTGAATTTCTTAGAAAGTGTAAAATCGTCAGTCAGATCCGTTAGGAAAAAGAAAATTGCTTAGACAACAACAGGCTTTAAGCATTGGGGTGGATGCACAAATTAGACAATGCTCAGTTTACTTGGTTTTCTTTGGGTGAGAGATGCGTGCATTCACATTGATTAGTCCTGTCTTTTACTGAATGTGAAAGATGCTTTTCCAAATTTGTATTAACAAGTTCTTAGTATTTTATCTAACCATTTTTCAATCCTCTTAGGTCTAGTCAGGTGCACGATGCACAGGGCCTGACTCCTTGTATATTTGAGAATATGCTGTTCTTTCATTGCAGTTTAAAGGGTGCCATTAAGGCGATCAGTACTTATTAGAGGTAAATGGAAGAGTTTGTTGACGTGTTGGAAGACTGACGCAGATAAGGTTGTCTGTACCCTCAGAGTTAATTGCAGACGAAATTACTTGGTTTTATGAGGGGTTACATCCAGACAAGGAGAACTATTTCAGAGTCATGATTGGAGGTTTGGATTGGTGATCATTGTTTGAGGATAAAGCTAGTTGATTGTTGTGGCTGTTGATGGTGGAAAGGAATAGGTGAGGAGAGCAATGTTTTGCATGGAAAAGGATGAATTTGTGGCTGCATAGCTCAACTACTGCATTTTCTAAGGTTGTTGGGAGTTGGGACATTGTTTAAACAACATAATTGGAGGTTTTTGGATGTCTCATGTTAATGGTGGTGTGGTGTTCAGGAGTATCATCTTCACTTTTATTACAGTGCTGTCTTTGGAGTATGGATTCTCTAGGTTAGGGATTTTGGGCACTCAGTGACTAGTGTCCGTAGGATTTTAACTAGGGTTCATTCTAATAGGTTATGCATTGTGCTGTTGAGGACATGGTTTGGATTTCAATAGTGCTATGCTATAGATGTGAGAAAATGATACATGCATTTGTGCACCTTAAGCAATTAATGGAGTTTGGGACATGATTTCCGGTCTCTAACAGCATCGACAAGCTGAATCGCAAACTGATAAATCTATTTCACGTGCTATCTCAATTACACAAGATGGGGGGGAGTGCGTAAGGGTGGATTGCTAGGAGAGTGCTAGTTAAACCTGGGTTGCCCCAATTTAAATAGATGAGATAGAGGTTTGTAGTGCTGCCCCAGAGAGGTTGCACGTTGCCTCAGTCTTCTGAAGTTCTTGTTTTTCAGCATAATTACAATTATTCCACTGGTAACCCTATTTTAATTTTTCTATAATATTATACTTTTCTTTGCTGATCCAATTGAGGAAAGGGGGTTTGGGGGGTGTGGACGATAATCTGTTACATGCTGACCAACTAATATTTGGATCTCTGACAGAGAAGCCTTCCAGTAGCTTACTGGTTGGATGCATTAGATGTGACTGCATACTGCATTGCTGGCTCCTTCCCATTCAACACATTTGGGAAACTGATTCCACTTAGTTCCTGTATTCATCACAATGATGAAGCATCAATGTGACATACACTTAAAGACAACACACCGAGAACTTGATCAATTCGTCTGTGACAAGTACCATTCTAGCCGCCACTAAAGAACAATGCATCTCAGCCAAGTGTTTCAGTAAAAGTTAGCATCAACTGAACTTGTTGCTTGACATCTCCTAACAAATTAATGTGCAAAGGATGGTATGAAAGTCACTTGTGTCCGTGAACCATGCTATATATTGATTGCAGTTTTATAGAGCAGAGACCAGGCAGTTTTCATTGGGATGCAAGCATCATAAAACATCAACAAACAACAATAACAAACCAAGCCTTAAGTCCCACTAGGTGGGGTCGACTACATGAATCCTTCTTTGCCAATTTTTGCGATCATGAACAGTTTCCTTCGACAAATTCAGGGATATTAAATCCTTATTCGCTATCTCATTCCAAATTATTTTAAGTATACTCCTACCCCTTCTATTGCCCCTTATAGTAACTCACTCACTTTTCCTCACTGGTGCACTATGTCACCTATGTTGCAAGTGCTCAAACCATCTGTGTTGCCCCTCCCTTATCTTATCTTATACTGGAGCTAAACCATAATGCTATTGTCATTAGTGTCACGTAACTTCCATGGAATTGGCAAGCTAGCATTTATTCCATTGAAGGCGTCATGATTTCATAGAGATTTTCCTTTGGGGCCATTTTTAGCTCAAAGTGAAAAATTTTTGGCAATGAAGACAAACATTTCCTTATGTCTTCATTCCCCAAAATATGTGTGTGTGTGCGCGTGCGTGTGTGCATGCCTGATTTTGCTTATGGAATATGCTTTATCTCTGACCTAATTTCAGTGTTCCACTAAATTTGAAAGTAATTTTCATTTTTATCCTTGACATTGGGGTTTACATTATAATAGTTACTAATATTTCCTTTTTTAGGTGATTTTTTTGTTGCTTAGCCATTAATTGATTGGGTTTTCCTTTTTATGCACCTTAATTGCAGGATATTGAATTTATGGAGAAGAAGATAGAGGATCTTGAAAAAAGCATGAAGCGGAGCAACGACAAGCAGTTAAAAATAGAGCATGAATGCTGTCAAAGAGTTAGTGTCTTTCTGGTTTATGATAATATCGTCTGGCTATTTATTTGGCCCATCAATGTTTGTGTAATTGTCTAATTTTTTTCATTGCAGTAGTGGAAAACCAAAACTATAGACATTTGTTGATTGTATGCCTTATTCAATGTTGTCACCCTCACCTACTGATGGGCTATGTTACTTAGCTTATCAAAGTAGTAAAAGTATATATGATTTTGTTTTTTAGATTTTATATTGTGTTGGGTGTTATGAATTATGATTGATATTTCAATTATGGTAGTGTTACAGCTTATCTGTTTGCGGACATGATGCATGCTTGGTTTAGTATCAATAGTCAAGTGATAGTCCAATACCATATTTACTGTCCATATCATGAGCTTTTTACTGTTTGTGCTAGGATTTTGTCACCTTTCTCATGTTCTTGCCAATCTTTTTTGTAATATCGCATTAGAGTTTTTTTTTAATCACATCCTCCCACACTGCTCTCAGACCAGAAATCTTCTTTACATGGCTACTTATTTGGGTTATAGCCAGAACAACGGAAGGACATTTATGGGCCTGGAAAGGTATCCACTCTAGCAAGGAGAGGAAGAAAGCTTTTTGCCTCAATCCCCTTGCCATATTTTGGATTGTGCGGAGGGAAAGGAATAAGTGAGATTTTGAAAGATGGGCCACACCCTTATATGTTATTAAAGACAACCAGATTACTACTGGTACTAGATGACATAGTGGTTTGTTTTTGGTTGATTCAATTCTTGATTTTTTTTTGACACGCTGCAGTGGAGGTGATTGCCTTGTTGTTTGTACTTGGGTGGCATCCCCTTGATGCCCTTTCATGAAACTTTTTTTGTTGATAAAAAAATATGGCAAAGATTGGTATCACTGCATTAATTTGGGTTTAGCTAGGATTGCAATGTTGTTGTGGTGTTTTATAGTGGCCTTTGGCTTAGGCCTAAGATGTTCTTTTGACGGGTAATCCTAATTCGGTAATTCCTCATATTTTTTGGGATCTCTAGTTGCCAAGGTGTCTGAGCTTCTTGATTGTTGGAGATGGGCTTTGGTTTCATTGGAGGGCAAGGTATTACTTTGACTTGGGCATGTTTTTCCTCCATTCCTCTCTACTTTTTTTTTCCCCCCTATTTTGTTGAGGTGGCAGTAACATTAGAGAAGTTTATGAGGGACTTCGTTTGCTCCAATGGTTATTTAATGGGTGGGAGGTTGTGTGTAGGTGCAAGTGTGTTGGGATACTTGATCTTGGTAATTTAATGTCAAAAAGTATTGTGTTAGTGGGTAAAGCGTTATGGCTATTTTTCTGGAGATTGATTCCTTTTTGCATGAGGTGATTAAAAACGGGAGAATGGTTGATATGCTGATACTGGTATTAGAGCCACTCACGGGAATCCTTGGAGATCCATTTTGCGGGTCCCTTCCTTGTTCTTTCCTTTTCTTCTATTAAATATAAATTTGGTGATGACTCTTGAATCTGTTTTTTTGGGAGGACTTATGTATGCGGGAAGCTGTTTTTTCTTTTAGTTTCCCTCATCTCTATTCACACCTATGGCCCCTCTCTTCTTTAATTATTGTTAAGTCGGGGGGGGGGGGGGTGGTGGTGTTTATTTCTTGGAATTCTAGCATCTGTTTTGGTTATCATTTTTGTTGTCATTTCTGTCTAGTGAAGAAACAGATTATGACGAGTCGACAACGCATTTGGTTATGTTGCTAGCTTTCCACTTCTGTAGGTTAGCTGTTTTGGAAAAGATTGAAAGCCAGATTTGATGGTTTTCAGATGTTTTGAGAATACTTCAATATGCAGAATCAAATTTTTTGATTAAATTATTCATTTTTTTTCATAAATAAAAATAAAAATAAAAATAAAATTACTTTGGAAATTATAATATGATTAAAATAAAAATATCAATAAACTTTATAAAAACTTGAAAGAAAGAATAGGTCATTAAAAAAATATTTTTGACTAACAATTTCCATGTACAATAAGATTGTTCTTGTAGCTCGTTAGTGAGTTTTGAACTATAATAATTGAGTAAAATAATTATACTAATTTCTATTTTTACTATAAGATTTTTAAAAGGTATTTTATTATTTAAGTCATATTTTTAATTTTTTTTTATTCAAGGACAAAAGTGAGCATTTGTTCAATCAAGTTTTTAATTTGTATAAGTTTTATAAATATCAACAAAACATGTTGAAGGTTTTCAGCTTTTAGTTTTTGTTTCTGGCTTTTTTAGTTTATGTTTTTAGTTTTCATTTTCTTAATTTAAAAGTATGAGCTTGAAATACAATAATTAAGTAAAATTGATATAATAATTTCAAATTTTGTTATAATATTTTATTATATTTTTTATTTAATCTATATGTTTATTTTTATTTGATTCAGGGACAAATATGAGCATTTGTTCAACCAAGTTTTTAATTTATACTAGTTTTATAAATATGAACAAAATACGTTGCTGGTTTTTGTCTTTTAGTTTTTGTTTCTGGCTTTTTAGTATTCATTCCAGTTTTCATTTTCTGAATTTTTAACATTGATACCAAACAGCCCATTAATTTTCACGAAAATCTTGATGATCAGGGGGCAGTTAATCTTTCTTTGCTGCTCTACTTAATAGAATTTTTCAGCTGATGTGCAGGAGGGCTTGTAGGCATGGTTTTAAATCGCGGTAGCGGGTAGCGTAACGTAACGGTAATGGGTGTAACGGGAAGCAGGAGTAGCGGATGTTACATAACGGGAAGTGGGTGTAACGGCCGTGAATTTTTTTGAAGCACGCACAACCTTGTGCATATTAGTGTACTTGCATGTTTTAAGCTTTTAGCCATTCTTAGAAAGGGTTTTAGTGTATTTTGGACCCTTTAGTTCAAGTAACTAAGTTATTTGGTAAGGGCAACAAGTTTACATTTGTTTTAAACCATCATTGATAGAAAATTACGTGTGCGCGCATATTTATACTTCTCATTGTTCTTATTTGTGATAAATTCTTATGTGTGCTAAATGAATTAATAAAATAAAATACATTATACACTCCATTAATCTATTAGACACATAAGACATACGAATAATATAAATATAAAATAGCTAGAAAAGAAAGAAGGTTGAAGTTGAAAAATAAAGAACATAAATATCACATTACTAATATTATTAAAAAAAAAAAATTTCCTAACAAGTTAGTATTTTGAAATTGTTAATTAATGCATCTATTGTGAGTATTTAAAGAAATAGTAAATTTTGTATCATTGTCATCCTCATTATAATCTTTTCCCCCTCTTGCCACTTGGTATATTGAGAATGATATATGAAAGAGAGAGAAAAAGTGAGAAGAAAAAGTAAAAAATAAAATATTTTTTTGGTGTAACAGTCTTGTAGCGGTTACATAACGGCCGTAGCGGCCTTTACGTAACGGTCGCGGTCCGTAACGGCCGCTACGGCCGTGATTTTTCTTCCCACCAATTTCGCGGTGTGTAACGGTATCGGTAACCCAAAAAACCTTTACATAACAGCGTTACGTAACGGTCGCGGCCTTTATTTAAAACCATGCTTGTAGGGTGTGGACTCTGTTGTTTCTGTGGTTATTAGAAAATTCCTTTTTAATCACCTGATTCATTCCTCGTCCTCTTCTCTCCTCTTGTAAGTGATATTTTGGAGAGATAAGTTTTGTAATAAGGCCAGTGTTTTTATTTGGTTGAATAAAATTAACACAATCTCTTGTGGAGTAGGCAGCCTTTCAAGGCTTCATCCCCACATGTTTGTGTGATATGTTTTGGCAGTGTTGAGACTGTTGTATTTGCACTGTTCAGTAGTTTCAAATTTGTGGAACAGATTGTTTGGCTTCTTTGACAAGAGTTGGGTGTGCTTGGATTTGCTATTGGTTTTCTTACTTGCTTCTTTTAGGGTTTTTGGTTACAGTAGGGATGAATATGTGGTCTTGTGTTGTTTCACCTGTTTTTTATGTTTTTTGAGGCATTTGGTTTGAAAGAAATGCTCGTATCTTCAATGAGTGTCCATTGGTTTTACCTTTGCTTCGGATGGAGTTGAGTTTCTTGCATCACTTTGGGCCTTATCATTTTGAGAATTTGGATGGCATTGTTGATGTGATTTTTTTTTTCTTGTTTTTCTTTCTTATTCTTAGCCTTCTTGTCTCGCTATTTTAACTGGATATCATATCCTCCGCTTTGCACACCTTTTCTCCCTTGAAGAAATATATATATATTTTTATTCCAATCGAAGGAAAGATAATGCCAATCATTGTCATTATGCGTTCAGAATATAGTCTGGAAGTTTATGGTGTAAATTGGGAGAGGTTGTCTTTACCCTTTTGGTTAGGATGGAACGTAGCATGCCCCCTACCCCAGATTTATCAGCCTTTTCAGCTGGCCGTGTACATAACAAAAATGTAACTTCACTTTGCCCCTCATTTTCTAAATGCAAATATGCTGTAGTTTCTCAGTTAGACCTATTTCAAATTTGTTTATCAATGTAGATTTATTGCATTTCTGATTAAAACATTAGGTGCAGATGCACTTTACTAGTTTTTATTCACTAAAAAGCATCTTATATTTTTTATTAATTAAGAAAGTGATATGCTAAAGAAATAGACAAGAATAAAAATATGCATTGGGCTAAAGAATTCCAGAATCCATTTGTTGGTTCAAACATTATAATATCGCATGTGGGCACCATGGGCTGCAGAAGGCCACTAAATAAGGCTTACTGCAATTTTTACTGGGCTTGTTTAATGGAATATATCTCATCTTTTAAAAGGGATGAAAGTTCACTTTTCATTACTCTTATGTATTGTTTCTATGTTCATGTGCAATTCTTTTCATAAACTCTTGTACTTTGTACTAGATTAATTCTGATAACAAGTTAAACTGCTCAATATTCTGATGAATACGGAGGATAGTTTCTGCTACCCATGTGATAATTTGGTTTGATCATGTGGGCTGGCAAAGTGTATGATATAATTAAAATCTAGTGTCATATGGGGAAAGAGTGAACAACTAATGGGTTTAGTCAACTTGAGATTGAATGAGAGTTGAATAGTATATCATCTTGCGTAATTATGTTTTACACCATCAGAAACACCGTTAATGTTCTTATTTTTTATTTTTATTTTTATTTATTTTATGTTATAGAATGGGACGGTTTTGCTCTCTCGCAAAAAATCCTCTCGTCACACATCTCTCTTATGCTCGAAATCATGTTGCTAGTACAAACTGATGGTGGGGGTTTGTTCAATACCGATCAAAGGGAAGTCCATTTGTCTGAGATTGGATAAGATAGGGAAGGTTGGAGCTCTGTTTGTCTTTGAGAAGAACCATGGGTTCAATCCGTGGGTGTGTCTCTCTTCAGCTGGGGCTTCATGGTTTTCTTAGGGATTCTTGTCTCCTGTTGGTAAGTTGTGCAAAGGTTTTTATAGAGTCTGAGTGGGATATGTTGATCACCGGATGGGGATTCATGCGACTAGAACAGGGAGGTTGTTGGAAATAGGGCATGGATGGAGGGGTAAAAGGTATTCCTTTTTTGTTCGTAAAGGGCTGTAAGGGGACGGATGGTCTTGATTCGGGGATGCTTTCGTTGCTTTGGAGAGCTCTTGTTGGTCAGGATCTAATGCAGCTGATAACAAGAAGAATGATAATCGTTCATGGAGTCATATTGTTTCAGGCAGTGCAAGTGATGATGGAAGCTGTTTGATTCCTAAGAGTGTGCGGGAGGTGTCTGTGCTTGCTGTGGGGGAGGAATGCAAGAGAAGATCTTTCCGTCAGATTCACATGATCAATCGAGAGCGGTAAGGGCATCACTTCCAGCTGAGCAGCCGATATCAGAGGCGGCTAGGGTTTCTTGCAGGGATGATGGGTTGATGAAGATTGAGTGGGCTGGGCCTGGTTTGACAATTAATGAAGACTTGGGCTGGCTGTTAAAAAGTTCTTTGCCGGACTTGCTATTTAAGGAGGTTCAAGAGCAATTTTAGGATTTAATACTGGGCTTGGGCGGTGATAAAATGCAGATGGGTCAATTATATGAGCTGGCCCATAAGTCCTTACAAGTCCCTAAACAAAAGGAAGACCTTAAGCCCAAGTCTGGGGAGGCTATGGGAGTTCAGAGTTTTTCAGAGCAGAAGCAAGATGATCAGTGTTCATCTTTAAACAAGGTACAGAATGATATAAAAGATCCTATTCCTATGTTGTGCTCCTCTTTGAACAACATCCTTGGCGGTCTTCAGGAGTGATGTTCTGGTAACAGCAAAGAGCTAGTGATGAAATTAGGAAGTCAAGGTGCTTCTCCTCAGCAGGAGAAGAATGATAATGAGTGAAATTTCAGAGATGAAAGGTGGTTTTCTGATTCGAAGAATCTTATTTCTTAGGAGTTTGAAAACCAGGACTTCATGTTATGGATCAGTTGGAAATCTTGATGGTAGGGAGTCAATTTGGATAACTTCAGAAGTGGAAAGGTTTATGCCTGTCATAAGGAAGTGCAAACTGGTGTTGAAGGGAGGAAACGTAATGGAGACATGCGAGATTTGTTAGGTGTGAAAACACATCAAATTATTAATAGAGATTCCAAAGGCGTTCTTAGTATAGTGGAGGAGCCAATTGGTGGGACAGTCAAATGGGTAAGGATAGTGAGAAATGAGGAGATTTTTTGGATGAGGATAATGTAGGGAGTAGTAATTTTGAATGCGAAAAAGGTTTACTTTTGGATCGTATTCGGGATCAATACAGATATTCCTTTGATTTTTATATTGATCGCCTCAGGGATTTATGTTATGGGCTGCCTCCTCCTTTTGAAGGTTTTGTGGGAATTAATATGTTTGATGATGAGATTACTAAAGTTGAACATAAGGTTAAGGATGGAAATCCACCTACTCCAGTCCTATAAATCTCTGGGAGTCATTGAAACTCAGTGTCTGTTGCATGAATTGGGCCTTAAGTTGTCTGATCAAGGAGGAATTGAAGTTAGGCTTAATGGGGGAAATCAAAGGTGAAGAAGGGTTAAAGGGAACTAGTTAATTTGAAGCGTTGAGTGAACTATGATGGCGAGGGATTAAAGAGGGGATTTCTGGGCTGATAATATCTTCTATTTTTTTTTTTTTTGCTTTTATTTTTATTTTTTTCTTCTTTAAGTTTTTTTTTTTTAATCTTTTTTTTGAGGATTTATTATCCTCGTTATGGTTTTAAATTCTTTTTCTTAATATATTTTCTTTTGTTAAAAAACCATCAGAAACACCATTAAAGAAAACAAATGTCTGTGTCAACTACCTTGAAAAAAAGAAATGTTAGTGCCATCTGAGGCATGTTTCTCTAGGGGATTAATCAAATGTTATTTTATGTCGCATATTTTAGTTTCATTTATTTACAAATGGCATTGCAGAATTATGTTGCCTTCAATCCTAGAGTAATACATCTGATTTGACACTGAGCATTAAAAAGGAACAAATATCAAACAGTGGTACTGCTTGGTTTCGCAGGTCAAAGCATTACTTTTGGATGGGAAAGATGTTCGTCTTGGGGAGTGGAAAGCTGCTGATGTTGAATTACTGAATACTTTTCAATTGCTTACTGCCAAGCCTGTTGTTTACTTGGTAAGTTATTTGTTCATTACAAAAATGACAACTTTCCATTTGAATCTATGTTCTTGCTTATATCTATTTTATTCTATCTCATTTTCTTATACATTCTTCCCATATAATCACTTTATGTATTGGCTTTTGGTGGTGCCAACTTGTTTAAACTGTTGTTAAATGAGTCGGCAGATGTTGTTTTCCTGGTACTTTTTGATTGGAACCCTGGGCCAATGAATCTGGTGGGCACCTCCCTATATTCGATTCCGGACTGATTTTTTCTGCCTCTCCCTCCTTTCACCAAAAAGAAAAAAAAAAGCAAGGTTAAATGTTTGTTCATCATTGAGGTTATCCAAGTGTCAGTTATTAGGTAATTCCTATTTTAATTGCACATGTAAAATCTAATTTTAAGTAAAAGTCCAATGTCTCAAGAATGGAACTGTGAGGATTTTTTTAGGGCCTTAAAATTTGACTCACTCAAGGATGGAACTGTGCCAAACCAATAAATTTTGTTCTAATTCTTTTTTGCTTCCTGGGTAACTTTGTTTGGTTTTGGCTCATTTTTGTAGGACCAAACATATTTATGCTGCGTTTGGGAGCATGGATTTCGGACCTTGGATTTGGATTTGGGTGGATTTGAAAAAATTTCAATACAATTTTGTATTACATTTTATTCAAATCCAATACAAATCTAAATCCAAAGACTATCAAAGCATAGGGTTAATTCAATTCCATTTTCCCTCAAAAACTGTACAAAACCAATGTATATTTAGTGTTTGATTGTCAAAGTGGATACTCCTAGATATACTGCTGAGATGGGGATGGTGGGTCATGCAACTTCTCCATCTCAGTATCACAAATTGGCTGGAAGAGGGACAATGTACAGGATTTTGGGATAACAAAGCAGTGATAAGTTTAATGTTTAACCTGCATATTGAGGCCACTTCGAGGGAACACTCAAGACACAGAAGCTTGCATTCTGGTGGAGGTGCCTGATCCTTAGTATGAGCATTTCATATCTGAGGATGAACAAGAGATACATTAACTGTATGAGGAGACTAATTTGTTACTGGAAGAAGGATTAGTAATAATTGCATTCGTCTCCTTTGGTGAGTCTGGCAGATTCTTAAGTCCTTTGGGTTAAGTTTTGAAGGTCGTTGTTACTCCTCTTACCTATGAGCTGAAAAAAAGCAAGATGGCAAAGGAATTGCAGAAGTTAGAATCTGCTATCATTTTTGGGGGGAGGAAGGGTAAGAGTGGTGTGGACAGTAAGGTTTTAGGATGAAAGGAAAAGCTAATATGTTTTTCCCCTTTTTCTATAGAAAATGAAGTTTATCAAGGAATTAGAAAAATCCTTTCCATTTGTTTCCTGACAGGAATTAGAAAAATCCAATCCAACACTGCTGCTCTTCTCCCAGGTCAACTTCCTTCGAAAACTGGAATTCCTCCAAACTTTTCATTGGAGAGCACATATAATAGATCCCCAAGCAAATCAGATAACTCTTACTATGCCTCTGCTGTACTGGAATTTCGTCCAATAACAGATCATTTCAAGCAAACTACTACCAGTGGTACCTTCCATCCTTCGACATATCCCCCCAATTTTTTTTTGTCCTCACCTAATATATTTTCCTTTGAATCCCTCTTTTGGCCATTAACATCCACTTGCATTGCTGCCTGATGAAGATGAACCTTACTGCCTCTACCCTCTTCACTGCCAATTCCCTCATCTCTGCTTTATTCCCCCCATAATTCCAAGATTAACCTGAACATCATCCTCAATAGGCTCCATCGATATTTGGTGAGGGATGCTTATTAGCCAAATTCTCTTCTTGCTTGCTTTTCTCACCTACTAGAGAAGTGGTTGCATCATCTGAATTCCTATATCCACCTACATGATCCCTGACTTTCTAGCAAGACCCACGGTTCCATTGGCGTGCGAAGATAGCCATCACCTTCCCTGATTGCAGATAAACTCTTTTAGGAAGATTAGAAATTCTGTGTCTCTGAAAATTTTGGAGCGACCATATTAGAGAGACTGCATCCTCCACTTGTTTGCAGATTTTTATTTAGCACCTTGTTCTTATTATAGGTCTGATTTATATGGAAATTAATGAACCCTATATACTTTGCACCTTTAAGTAAAATTTATAATGCTCGGAACAACACATTCTAGGCCCACAGTCCACACCATTTCCATTTAACTAACCAGGCCTACTGGTCCAACCCATTCTGTTCCGATGTGTTGATCTGGGATGTTAGGGGTAAGAAAATTCCTGTGATGTTGTTATGTTACAAGTGTTTTTAGTCAGAGATGGTGGACAGTTTTCTTGTTAGGTGTATTTGGGGTTCAAGGCTTAAGCACTGTGTTTGGTCAGCATTTACTGGATCCTTGGGGCATTTTGATTATTCAGGACTAGGTTTGCTTGTAAATTGGACGTTTCTTTTCTGTAACTGTTCTATTAGATGTCAGTAGCAGTGGCAGTTGGTTTATGGACCTAAATGCCCTCGAGGAGGTTTCCTTGGGAAGGGTTACTTGCATTTTATTGCTTGTGTTATCCTGATTGGTGCTGTGGGAGGGTTTTTTTTTTTTGGGTGGGATTAGAAAAATATATGAAAAGAGAACCAAAAAGTACAATAAGAGGAGAACGAGCCGTTCTCCAAAAAGAAAAAGGAAATAATTGGAAACTCCAATACTAAAAAAATCAAGCAGCAATAAACCCCAAAAATCCTGGAGAAGGAGAGGCCAAGAACAGTGCTCTATCCCACAGCAACTAGGAGAGATAGTGTGACCCTTGAAAGTTCTCCCATTCCTCTCGATCCAAAGGGTCCATGAAACCACATTGCTCCATAAAGATCCTCCCTTCCTACCCTTACCAAATCCCCTTTATCTCACTAGCAAAAAATCACCCCTTGGTCACGGCACTTGAGCTTCACCAAAACAAGGAAAGAGAGCACTCCGGAGATGAGTTGCTGCTCTGCAATGAAGAAAGAAGTGTGCATACGTTTCATTGGACTTGGGGCACATCAAGCATATATCATGGCTGTGAGCCTCATAAGGCCTTCTAATTTGTTGGAAATTGTGCATGCTGGTCCTGTTAAGAGCCACAATCCAGATGAAACTCCACAATCCAGATGAAAGTCCAATCTTGAAAGGAACTTTTTGCCTTGCTAAGGAATGAGATTTTAATGTCATTAGATCCACTAATGAAATATCATGAGGTTCTTGGATGATTGACGTATTTATCCAGGATCATGATTTTTTGATCCAGAGATATTCGTTTTTCTAATGCTCAATTTATTTGGTTTGGTGCAGGGTTTGGTAGCTGCTAGGATTGATAGATTTTTGTTCACAGATGATAAAAGGTGTAGTGTTTAAGATGGATAGAGAACCTTTTGAGGTAGAGATCAGAGGTACAGTGGGTTTTTTCCTAGGATTATTGGGATATTTCAAAAGAATATCTTTTTAGGGTTTTAAGAAGTTCCCCCTACACCACCCCCCCCCCCCCCCCCCACGGAAAATAGTGTGGTGAGCAGGAGAATTAGTTCAACTTTTATTACTTTGATGCCTAGAAAAGATTGTGCCACTAGAGCTAAGGACTCTTGGTCAATTTGGTGACAAGTGTTTATAAGATCTTGATTGAAGTTTTATCCAATAGATTGGCTACAATTTTTTTGGATACTGCTTCCATAGTCAAAATGTTTGGGGATTGACACATTTTAGATGCAACTTTAGTTGCAAATGATGTTGTTGAAGACACTGTTAGAAGAAAAAAAGAGCTTTGGTCTTGAAAGTGGATTTTCAGAAAGCATATAATTGGGTTAGTTGGCGTTTCTGTTGGGGAAGTGGCTCATATTTTGAGTGGAATGCCTGTACTGGGAAAGCTTTGTGAAGTGAGGGAACAAGAGCAGAAGAGAGAAGTATGCTAGTTCGAGGGCAAACCGTCGACGGTTTGATGTAGCTGTTGATGACTTTATTCGGCGCAGGTTACGGAATTTGAATTGGGAGACAAGTAGATTGGGGAATTTGGAGGATTTTCCTCCGGGGGATTGCTGCATATGTGTTTTAGATATACTAGAACACTTCCGTACGCATAGGGTTCATACTTAAACAACGTTTGTAACCCAGATTGTAAGGCTTTACATTGTTGATAGTGAAAATTAGAGTAGTTGCTCCCGTTGACATAGGCAAATTACTGAACCACAAAAATCTTGTGTCTTTTGATTGTTGCTTTCGTTCTTCTCATTACTGAGTGTTTGCTTCTTTAGTATTGTTCATCATTGGGCGTTTGCATTGGTTGTTTTTTTGATTCGTGAGTGTGTGAAAGGCTTCCGTTGCGCATCCGCGAACAAGAAGTGGTATTAGAGCTATTGGTTCAATAATGACTAGGGTCTCTTTAATGAAGTTCGATGTGAACAAGTTCTATGAAACTGGTAATTTTGGGCTTTGGGAAAGGAGAGAGAGAGATTTGCTAGTGCAATAGGGGATGGGGAAGGCTTTATACGAAAAGAAGTCGGATGACATGAACGACGTAAGTTGGAAGGAGCTTGAAGCAAAGGTTGTGCCCACTATCCGACATTGTATGGCCGATGATGTGATGCATCACGTCATGGATGAGGAATTGTCTGCTGCGGTTTGGTTGAAATTTGAAAGCCAGTGCATGTCCAAGTCTCTTACGAACAAGTTGTATCTTAAGCAAAAGCTTTATTGGCTTAAGATGACAGAGGGTTCGGACCTGACTTAGCACATCAACACTTTCAATTAGATCATTAGTGATCTGAAGCGAGTTGATGTGAAGTTCGAGAAAGAGGATAAAACATTGATATTGCTAAATTCCCTACCGATGTTTCCTATATACGAGAACCTAGTTACGATGCTGACTTGGGGGAAAGAAACATTGGAGTTGGAGGACATCACAAGTGCATTGCTGGGGTTCCACCAAAGGAAGAAGGCCAGCGATGAGGGTTCACATGCTGAAGGGCTCATGGCGAAGGGGAATCAGGATTGTGGGAGGAGCAACTTTCGGGGTGGATTTGGCAACCATAGGGCTCGGTCCAAATCCAAGAAGAAGAAGGACGTGTGTGGTAAAAGAGGGCACATAAAACTCGAGTGTCTGGAAAGGAAGAAGGGGGTTGATGAAAAAAAAAAGTTTTTCAATCATGGCGATTGTAGTAGAAGAAGAAGACGACTTTGGGAGCGGTGACGGTGATATGTTCTTGGTTTCATCGGGGTCAGATGAGTTCGAAGATTCTTGGATTTTGGACTCGGCATGTTCTTATCATATGATGCCCAATAAGAATTGGTTTATAAGTACAAATTGGTGAGTTTTGGTTCCGTTATGACGGGAAACGATGCTGCGTGCAAAGTGATCGGGATGGGGAATATTAGAATCAAGATGTACGATGGTGTGGTGAAGACGTTGTGTAATGTGAGGCATATACCAAAGTTGAGGAATAATATGGTTTTGTTATACACATTGGATTGTAACGGGTTCAGTTACAAATTCGAAGGTGGGGTAATGAAGGTGAGCAAGGGAGTTATGACTGTGATGAAGGGAAAGAGAGTGTCGGGTAATGTTTATACACTGTTGGGTACAACGGTTGTAGGTGGAGTTGCAGTCGTGGAGTCTTGAGTCTGACAGTACCATTTTGTGGCATATGCACTTAGGGCATATGGGTGAGCGTGGAATGAAGGAACTTCATAAGAGAAATCTTTTGAAGGGGTCAAATCGTGTAAGCTGGCGTGTTGCAAGTACTGTGTGCTTGGGAAGCAGAATAGGGTCTAGCTAATGACAGCCACGCACAAGACGGAGGGGATACTAGACTACGTTCATTCTGACGTGTGGGGATCGGTGAGAGTGGCATCACAAGGGGGACATGTGTATTTTGTGATCTTTATCGATGATTACTCATGAAAGGTCTGGGTTTACTTCATGCGGCACAAGTCTGAGACGTTTGCCAAGTTTAAACTGTAGAAAGCTGAGGTGGAAAACCATACTAGGAGAAAGATCAAGTTCCTCAGAATAGACAATGGAACTGAGTACACAAACTCGGGTTTTAGAGAGTTCTATGAGTAGCATGGCATAATGACACATTTTACCATACGCCGGATACTGCAGCAAAATGGTGTGGCGGAAACGATGAACTGAACCTTGGCTGAAAGTGCTCGGTGCCTCAGATTGTAGGCTGGGCTTGCAATGAATTTTTGGGCCGTGGTGGTTAGTATGACTTGTTTCTTGGTAAATAGATCACCACGGGCACCACAGGATGGGAAAGTTGTTGAGGAGGTGTAGACAGGTGACGAGGTAGACTACTCTGGTTTGAGAGTATTTGAGTGTCTAGCCTATGCACACATTCTTGGTGAGGAGAGATTTAAGCTTGAGGCAAAGTCTAGACGATGCACACTTATGGAACATCAGAAAGGCGTGAAAGGGTTCAAACTGTGCGATCCAGTGACAAACAAGGTGGTGATCAGTAGGGATGTGGTTTTCGATGAGAAATCCATGTTGCGGCGTACTCGGGAAAAAGAAGAGAAATAGGGACTAGAAAATCGCAGCAGCAACGAGCTTGCGATTCAGGTGGAGTTGGAAACTCAGGGTAAGCATGCAAGGAATCCTAGCTTGAGAGATCAGCCAGCAGTGCAGGTTGAGTCAAAAACTCAGGATGGAGATGACATAGGGAGTTCTAGCTCGGATGACCAGCAACCGCGTCGTAGCATAGCTGTAGACAGACCCAGATGCATTGTTAGGCCACCCCCTAGGTACGGTTTTGATAATCTGGTGTCTTATGCGCTTATCACTAACAGCGGGGATCCTACTACCTTTCAAAAGGCCATGCACAGCCAGGAGAAAGGTAGCTGGATATGCGCTATAGTGGAGGAGATGAAATCATTGCATAAGAACCAGACGTGGGACTTGGTGAAGCTTCTATATGGGAAGCGGGCAATTGGATGCAAGTGAGTATACATGAAGAAAGAAGTAGTTTCAGAGAACAAAAGAGAGAAGTACAAGGCTCGCTTGGTAGTGAAGGATTACTTGCAGAGGAAGGGAGTATATTATGATGAAATCTTCTCCCCTATGGTCAGACACATTTCCATTAGGGTAGTGTTGGGACTGGTGGCGCAACATGATATGCATTTGGAGCAGATGGACGTAAAGAAGACGTTCCTTCATGGTGATCTGGAGGAGCTGATTTACATGACACATTCGGAAGGTTTATAGCAAACCTAGACATGAGCATGTAGTCTGCAAACTGAAGAAGTCACTGTACGGGTTGAAGCAATTTATGAGGTAGTGGTACAAGAGGTTTGATGCTTATATGACTCGTATTGGCTACAGGAGGTATGAGTATGATTGCTACGCCTATGTGAGGAGTCTTAAGGACGGGTTTCTCATATTTTTGTTGCTGTATGTTGACGATATGCTGATTGCTGCTAAAGACATGACTGAAGTGAATCGGTTGAAAACTCTGTTGAGAAAAGAGTTCGACATGAAAGACTTGGGTGCGAGCAAGAGGATACTTGGCATGGAGAGTCGCAAGGATTGAGCTTAGGGAGACTATGGTTATCTTAGGGCAGCTATGTGGAGAAGGTTTTGGGGAGGTTTAGCATGGCTAATGCTAAGTCGATGAGCATGCCTTTGACGAGTCATTTTAGGCTGTCTACTGCCCAATGCCCAAGGACGGATGATGAGATTTGTAATATGTCGAGGGTCCCCTATACCAGTGCAGTGGGGTGTCTGATGTATTTCATGGTGTGTACGAGGCTGGACCTGACACATGTTGTCAACGTGGCGAGCAAGTTCTTCTCGAATCCGGGTTGACATCATTGGGATGTTGTCAAGTGGATTCTTAGGTACTTAAGGGGTATGGCCGGATATGACATCATGTTCAGTGCACAACAGAGTGATCCGTCGGTGCTAGGGTACGTGGATGCAGACTACGTAGGAGATCTAGATGATAGGAGGTCTACCACGGGGTAAGTATTTACCCTTGTGGGAGGACCTATTTGTTAAAAGGTCTATGGTGTAGTCGTTTGTAACATTGTTTACTACCGAGTTAGAGTACATGGCAGTGACTGAGGTTGCCTAGGAAGCATTGTGGCTTACGAGATTGGTTAGAGAGCTAGGTGTCCAGTAAAGTGGAGTTCGGATGCAGTGTGATAGTCAGAGTGCCATCTACTTGGCGAAGAATTAGGTGTATCATGTGAGGACGAGGCACATTGATATGCGGTATCACAGGGTCAGCGAGCTGATTGCTTTAGGGGAACTTCTTCTTGAGAAGGTTCATATGTCTGACAATGCGGTTGATATGCTAACAAATCCGGTCACAATGGACAAGTTCAAGCATTGCTTGGACTTGATCAACGTCTCCAAGTGCTAGATGGGAGATGGTCCCAATATACTGTCCCGAGTGGAGGGTTATGCTTTCAGTTATCCTAAGTTGTGAATATTCACCAAGGATTGTTGGGGATGTGGCTCATATTCTGAGCAGAATGCATGTACCGGGAAAGCTTCGTGAAGCGATGGAACAAGAGCAGAAGAGAGAAGTCTGCTGGTTCGAGGGCTAACCATCGACAGTTTGATGTAACCGTCGATGGTTTCAAGCATAATGCAGAAGGGTGCGCTCGGCTTTAAACCGTCAACGGTTTGATTGAAATCGTTGACGGTTTCGTTCGGCACAGGTTACATAATTTGAATCGGGAGACGAGTAGATTGGGGGATTTGGAGGATTTTTCTCTAGGGGATTACTATAGATGTGTTTTAGATATACTAGAACACTTTTGTACGCATAGGGTTCATACTTAAACAATATTTGTAATCCAGATTGTAAGGCTATATTTGTAATCCAGATTGTAAGGCTTTATATTGTTGATAGTGAAAATCAGAGTTGCTGCTCCCGTGAACGAAGGCAAATTTCCGAACCACGTAAATCTTGTGTGTTTTGATTGTTGCTTTCGTTGTTCTCATTACTGAGTGTTTGCTTTTTTAGTATTGTTCATCATTGAGTGCTTGCATTGGTTGTTTGTTTGATTCATGAGTGTGTGAAAGGCTTCCGCTGCGCATCCGCGAACAATAGTTTCCCATAGTCAGAATGCTTTATTTGGGGATTGACACATTTTAGATGCAACTTTAGTTGCAAATGATGTTGTTGAAGACTCTATTAGAAGAAAAAAGAAAGCTTTGGTCTTGAAAGCGGATTTTCAGAAAGCATATAATTGGGTTAGTTGGCATTTCTTGCATAAAGTTTTAGAAAGAAAAAGGTTTTCAGATGAGATGGAGAAAATGGATTAATCGGTGTCTCATTTGTGGTTTTTTCACTTTTAATGAATAGAGAGGCAATGTATTTGCTTCAAGCTTCGAGGGGTCTTAGCTGAAGACTCTTTCTTTTTACTATTGTGGCAGATGTTGAGTAGAATGGTTTATGAGATGTTGGAAGTTTGATGGAACATATGAAGGTTGGACATGAGGATTCGTTTATGTTGCGTCTGAAGTTGGGACATGATATGATTATCTTTTTTCAGATGCTCCGAGTATCTTTTCTAATATTTTAACCCCTTTGCAGGTGTTTAAAAAGTGTTATGGTTAAGATTAAATTTCCCTAAGTGCTTTCATTGTGGGAATAGGCATTAGTTGGAGAACCTTTCTTTTATAAAACGGTGGGTTGTGTTGTTCATGGTTGGCCTATTACTTCTTTAGATCTCACTTTAGATGGCAACCTCACTGTTGATTCTTTTTGGGACCTAATCTGTATGAGAGAGTGGCTAGGATGTTGGATGGGTGGAAAGGCCCTTTCTTTGGTTTAAAGGGTTTTATTATTAGTCAACCCCGTCTTTCCTTTATACCTTTGTATTATTCCTTTCTAAAATTCCTGTGGGGTGGAAGAAATTAAAGAAATTGATGATAAACCTTTCGTGGTTAGTAGTTGGCTAGAGGGGTGGAGGGGGTTGGAGATTGTGAATAGATCTAAAAGGGTGGGAGGTTTCAGGCTAGGTAATTTCGCGTCTAAGCGCATTTTCTTGGTGTGGAAATGGTTATGGCGTTTGCCCTTAGAATCTGATTCTCTTTGGCATAAGGTAATCCTTAGGAATTTTGGACTACAAAATAAATTTTTTTTTTTCCAAGGGGGGGGGGGGAACTCTAAAGGTTGAGTTAATATTATTTACTTGTTTTCTTGGAATTTTGTGTCTCGAGTTCATTATTCTTTCTTCTCTATGTTCAGCATAGAGTAGTTAATGGGTAGAAATATGCTTTCTTGTGGTTGGGGTGGGGACGCTTCTTTGGCTTGTGTCTACCAACATATTTTCACTTACCTACTCGTGAAACTTCTATTTCTTGTTTACTTCTCTTGCAACAGGTGGTCATCTTGTGATTTTTTATTTTTTAGGAATCTTAATGAGAGAGAGACAAGTGGGCTTGCTCTTTTTATAAATATGCTTGATTCTTTTTAATTCCATTTGCGGAGTGATGTAAAAATTTGGATTTCTCTTGTGGGGTTTATTCTTGCCACGTTAATCCTCTGTTTCTTTATTCTTTTACTTGTAAAGCTAAAATTCCTTCAAAGATAAAGGCTTTTACTGGGACTGTGATCCTTGAGAGATACAATACTAAGAGCCTGCTTCAGAAGAAAATACCTAATAGGGTCCTGTCACCTAATTTTTGTGTCCTTTGCTACATGAGTTGAGAGGCTTTTATTTGTTCATAATGTGCCTATTGGTCTTGTCATCTATTTGTCTTTAGGGGGTTTGGTAGCAGGAAGGAGATGAAAGCCTCGATGTGTTGCACTATCATTTGTATCTTTGGTGTATTTGGTTGGAGAGCAATGCCAGAATTATCAAGGGTGGCAACTTCCCATAACTTGTTTTGAAGCAAAGTGGTGTTTCTTGCATTGCTCTGGGGTTCAGAAAATGGTTTCTTTTGGCATTCCTCTCTAGTACAATGTTTTAAAACGCACTATCAAGGTTCGCATTGTGGCTTACCTCAAAATAAGGCATGCCTAAACACCTTGAGGTTCAGTGTAAAATACCAAATTCCAGTGCTTGCAAAAAAAAAAATAATTAGGTTTTGTTTACTGATTGGGAATTATCTTTGGGCTAAAGGGAATCTGTTTATAATGTAGTAAGAATCTTTGGTGGAAGTTTAGATTCTCATTAGACAAATACTTGCATTTAGTGGCTAGGGGCTGTTTGGTATCATTTCTGTTTTTTCATTTCTGTGCGCATTTGTTTATGCTGCTAGTTTTCTGTTCTTCTTGTTGGTTTTCAGCTGTTTTGAAAAATGCAGAATAAAATTTTATAGTTTTCAGTTATTCTGGCAACCTTCTGCCAAAATATCTAGAGGTAACTTTTGTGGATTAAATCATTTAGTTTATATATAATTTTTAATTAAAAATAAAATAAAATGACCTTGTTAGTTTAAAATATAATTAAAATAAAAATATCCATACAATTTCTATAAATTTGTAAAAGAAATAACTAAATTTTCAATTTTCATCTACAATAAGATTGTTCTTGTAGCACTTGGAAGTGAGTTTTGAAATATAGTAATTAAGTAAAATAATTATAATAATCTGTCTTTTTATTATAATATTTTTAATCTGAAATATTTTGTATTTTCATTATTTTAATTGTATTATTTTAATTTTTATTTGATTCAAGGACAAAAATGAGCATTTGTTCAATGAACTTCTTAATTTTAGTTTTAGAAATATTAAGGGAATAGGTTGCTGGTTTTCAGATTTTTTTTTCTTTTGGTGTTCAGTTTTTGTTTCTGTTTTCTTTTTTAAAGTTTTGACGGTAATATTCAACGACTCCAGAGTTTACTGACTGCCTTAGTAACACATTGTTTACTATAATTGTATCTTCATGTATCATTTTCATGTTTTAGCTAAGGATGTTGGTGTTGAAACATCATAGAGATGTAAAATTTGTCAAAGCAAGATGATTAAAATTTGAGAAATTGATGTAAGGTAGATTAAACTTGCTTGATGCTTCATCATGTTCCAAGTTTTATTTGCTCCGTTTCCTGATGTGTGTGAGAGAGCTTGTGATAGAGCTGCAAGAATTCCAGAATGATGATTCTCTAACCCCCCCAGTCTCCACAGATGTTTATTATGTGTAGCAGCTTCTAATAGTGACAAATAGCTATAATACCCTTGTTAAGCCCCCCCAGGTGCGTCTTCTTTTATATAAACTTTCTTCAGTACATAATGGTGCTGTTTTCGTTTTGACTTCTTCTGAGTTGAATCTTCTTGGGATTTTCATTTCCACAGAGCTCTGAATGATGAAGAGTTGGTGGAACTTGTGTTTTTGTTGAGGTTGTTTGAGGCTTTTCTCCGGAGAACTTGTCTTTTTCTTTGTATTATAGTATTTGGAAGGCTAGAATTCCCTCTAAAATTGAGGATTTTATTTGGCTGGTTGTTCTTAATAGAGTTAGCATGAACAATCTGTTGCAGAGTAGGATAGCACTTTTCCTAATTGCGTGTGTTCTTTGTTTTGAAAGACTTGAATCTGCCTCTCGTTTATTTTTTAACTATTCTTTCTCATGGGGATTTGGAATGGTTTCTTTGGTTTTATTGGGGAATCTTGGGTTTGCCCTGGGTCTAGACTCTAGAGGATATATTGGTTATTTCTTTTTCAAGGTTTAAAAGGAGCAAAGACAATTCAGCCCATTGGTGATGTGCTGTGTATGTGGGGTGTTTGATTGGAAAAGAGCACTCGTATATTCAAGGGGAGAAAACTTCTTGGTCTTTGTTTCGAGATAAGATTTGATACATGGCTTCATCGTGGGCTGTCGCTGCTGGCTGTTTCCAAATCCCATTCTGTATCTTCTTTTTTGATTAAAAAAATTCTCCTTCACAAGCTGTAGCATAAATAACCAAACGTTCCCATCTTGTTACGCAAATATTCCATTTGATCTTTATTTTTGCCTTGGTAAATGAAGCAGTGCATTGATTCCTCGATAGAAGACATGCAATGCGGTGTTCTGACTGATCTTATCTTTTCATAAAAGAACTGGCTATCTATTTTTATGTGTTGGGTCCTCAAATGGAACTGGATTTGAACTGATATGATAACTTGGTTGATTATCAATGGTACGGCAACACATGCCACAAGGACAGGTATGGGTAGAATGGAATGTGTCACAAATGGTCCATTTACCCATTTATGACCCATTTCCATAAAGATGTTTGAACCATTTAAAACCCTGCCCATTTAATTTAAAAAACTGGAGATACTCATTTTCCCTTCAAACTTTTCAATATTTAGAAATTTGTTTTTTGGGCCTTGAACATTGAATAGACATAAGTTGCTGCACAGTTGCCAAGTGTGAAAGAAGAAAGAAATTCAAGTCTTCTTGCGTGAACTTTTAATTAATTGAAGTGGGAGATGAGTAAATCAAGGAAATTGTTGTTAATTGTATATAATGTGAATAGTTTCACGAAAGAAGAGATTTATCCTCTTTTTACTCTTATGCTAAACTTATTTGTGGCAGTGGGCATGGCATTTGTTTTAGGAAGACATTTGGCTGGGAGAGTCTTTGCTTTTAACTTCTTTTCCTTGTTTGTATAGGCTGTGCTCTTTGCATTATAATCCTGTTTCGTTGTTTTTTATTTCTAACTAGGATGAATTCTCTTGAGATTTTCATTTTTGGAGGGTTCTTAATGATACAGAGGTTTTGGAGCTCACCTCTTTATTATGTTTGTTGGAGGGTTATGGGTCCTTGATTCTGGGTGGGAGCATTTTTGCAGATTCTTTGTTGAGTTTTTAACCCATACAAGCATGTCTTTCCTAGCTTTCTTGTACTATTGGGAAGTCCAAAGTCCCCTAAAATTAAGGCTTTCATTTGGTTACTTTTTCTTAATAGAGTTACAATCTATTGTGCAGCAGGATGCTTTTTAAGCCTTTATCGCTGGATGTTTGTTCTTATCTTTTGATAGTTTAGAATCTCCCTCATTTTTTCCTTCGTCATTCCTTTTCACAGAAGGTGTGGAATAATTAATTTAGATTATTTGGAGAAGATTGGTGTGTCTAGAGTTGGTGGAGGATCTATTGGCCTTTTCTTTTTAAGATTTTGGGAGGAATAAAGATGTTGTGGCATTGTGGAGGTGTGGGCTTTTGCCGTGTTATGAGGGATTTAGTTGGAGCAGAATGCTTGTATGTTCATGGAAAGAAGATGTTTTTGTCTATGCTTTATGATGGGATCCAGTGCTTGGCCTTCTTGTCAGCTTTTGCTGTTGTTTGTTCTAAAGGATTGTTTATTTTTTTTAGACTTACAGTGTGACTGGAGGGCTGTGCTGTTTTGATAATGTTCTTTCCTATTCCAAGGAGGGTTTCCTATGCTCCTTTTTGTACTTTCTCCTCTTTAATAAATTTTGTTCTTCTTCTACTGAAAAATGTTTACACAAAAAGACTTGATAAAATTGTAGTTAATCGTCTATAATGTGATTGTGCCTTGTTAGTTGATAAAATTTCCTGCAGAATTACAGTTGGGCTAATAAACTCTTGTCTTATGCAGGGAGGCTTCAAGTAAGTAAATCAGTTCTGCTTAGTGTTCAGAACTATGAGGGTTTTTCTACTTTTCTTCCTGTGGGAATGAAATGACACTGAAACTAAAGGGTTTGTTCTTGCGTTTGCAAGCCTTTATCAGAAGGATGGCTGGGATTAGAAAGGCTTAAGGGGCTTGCTGATGCTTTTGCTTTTAGACAACTATGGTTAATCTCCTTCCACTCCTTTTCTTTGGGTGAAGTGCTGTATGTCTATAACCTTAAGGACATATTTCTTCGAGTCTGCTCCTCATGGTATAGCCACTTGGAAGAAAATCCTGAAAGTTAGGTCCCTATCCTATACCAGTTTCAGGAAGACAATTGAGAACGACAAATATTCATTTCTGTTTTATGACAATTGATACCCTTTGATTCCCTGGTTGACAAATATGGTGTGATAAAAACTGGAATTTTTGTTTTGATTTTGATGCTCTAAGAAGATTCACTGAATTTCTTGCCTAGACCTCCAAATGATGACAGTCCCTTGGGTACTGCCTCTCCTAATATTTCCTTTTTTTTCTGTCTGGAATTTGATAAGGGAGAAGAAACTTGCTGTTTTATGGAGCTCTGTTGTTTGGTTTGGGGAATACATTCCAACTAATTTCCGAGATATCCTTTTGTAGCTGGCTTGCCGTTTGAAACAGGCTGAGGACTCTGGATAGGATCTCAAACTGGGGTAATCATTCCATCCTTTCTCATTTTTGCCTCCATCATTTAGAGAATAGGAGTCACTTGTTTTCTGAATGTAATGTGTATGATGAGATATATAGGAAGGCTGCTACTGTCCCAAGGTGCTCTCCGTATGGGAAGAAGAGCTGACAGGCTCTCTTGCTTGGGAAACAGTCACTATGCTGCTCTCAGTATGCTTGTTTGGACTTAGAGCATCTACACCACATCGAGAGCCAGTCTTCTAAATTGAGCAGAGATTCTGTGATGGGGGACAGTATCAATGATCTGCAGCCATGAAAGAATGTGAGATAGGGAGAGAGGGGGGGGGGGGGGGAAGAAGAAGGAAGAGAAGAAGATGAGAAAGGAGATACAAGGGGGAATCACATGTTCTCCTTCAAATTCAACAACCATTTTCTACATGGCTTTCACAAACTATTTATAAGAAAGCATCATACACATGAAATTACACATATACCCGTTAATTAAATGAAGTTACAAATAAACCCCTAAAATACACAAATAATACAAGCCCCCAAAATACTTAATCTTACTTCAAGCAAACTAAACACACATAATAGACAACTATTTAACTAAGCATGTTTGGTTGTAGAACCCAATAAACCGTTGGCCCTATTAATCGACATAGGTCTCCAAATTGGGTCAAAATGATCCATCCAAATACCTGCTTCTCTTCCTACATCATTCTGTCATTTGCCATCAGTCCACCCAATGATGAGGATTACGAGTCTGTTGGCTAGGGCTAGCAAATGGGAGTTGAAAGCACAAAGCATGTTAGGGGTTTCAAGAAGCCAGCGCTCCTTGTCCACACCCAGGTGGCCAAGAGTGTCTCAGGTGGTCTCATCATCTGGGTTTGTCCAGCCATTTTGAGGGGGTAGAAAGCATTGGTGAATTGGTTAATGAATGGGTAGTTGATAGAGGGTAAACCCATTTCAACTCTTTGATTCCTTTCACGAGCCATTTAAATAGAAGAGCTGACCATATCTTTTTTATTTAAGGTGTTTATGGTTGGGTAAATGAGTGTGGTCTAATATTGCTATTCTTATTCATGGGTGAAGAAACTGGACATCCCAACTCCTATAATTAATGTCTAAACCAAATCCACTCAGTCTGTATGTGCCATTGCTTGATGTTCTGTCTCAATGCTTGATTGTGGAACAGTTGCTCACGTCTCACAGTTCCAACGTACATGATAACCACCCAAAAATGTGCAATACTGTGGGAGACCACTTCTCTGGTGGAGAACCAGTCACCAGCATCATATTTTCTGACCAGGGTATTAGGCCACCATTCACATATATTCCAACCCAATGTTGCTGTTAGCTTTCTTTTGGAGGATGTCTTGTTCTCCAGTGTTTTTAATTCTTTCTTATTAAGAAGTTTCTTTTTTCTATCTAGGAAACAATGATTTTGATCTTAATGATTATTTTTATACATTTTAACTTACAATCTTTACAAGAGGAACAGTGATGCCCATTCAAGTGAAGAGGCATGGCCTATAAACTCTTGTAAATTTTATCCTTTTTATTACACTTGTTGTTACTTGTACATGTGTTAGATTTTATCTAGTCACTAGCCATCAAGCATATGTGAGTACGCCCTTTGACAACAAAAAAGGGAAACTCATAAGAGTGACTATCTGCATTGTTGTTGTGAAATGCATTGATATTCTTCATATCTTTTACTTTTTAAGTTCCGGGAGCTAAAGGTTAGTTTTTGGGTGGTTAGACCCTAAGCCATGTAAATTGTGCTTTTCAATAAAAATGTATTCTCTCTCATTAACTCCTCGCAGAAACGAAATGGTGCTTGTTGGTTCTATTTCTAATTAATGTACATCTGCAAATGAATTTATCAATTGGAATTAAAGGAAGAGTCTATAGTTAAGCGCTGCTTTGATTAACAATGACCACGCAAGCAGATCACAGTTCTAAATTCAAAGAATGGAATGCCAAAACCTGCTTTCAGTTCATCTTTTAGCAGTTTTTGTCTTAATCTCTCTGTTGAGGTGAAAAAGAACAGAATGTTGCCTGTTTATTGTTTTGCATTTTCTTATCATCAGCATAAAATAAGGCCTGTAGATTTATTTGAAAAAAGACCCTGAAATTTCAATATTTGATAATAAGAATGCATCAATGAGATTTTCAGAATAGAGTCATAGCCCATCTGAGGGTTGTCATTGGCCCAATGGGGAGGTTGCTACTTTGAGACCTGGAGGCCATAGGTTTAAATTGTGGAAACAGCCTACCCAAATGTTGAAATAAGGCTCCATATATCATACTTTGCATTGATCTCCAATGTGGCGTGGGAGCCTTGTACATTGTGTGTTTTCCTTCTTCCAATAATTATAGCCAGCATTATTGGGTTTTATTTTTCCTGCTCTTACCTGTTCATATTTTAGTTTTTTTCCTATTCAGTTTTGATCATGATCATGTATATTTTGTATGCACAGGTTAACATGAACGAGAAAGATTATCAAAGAAAAAAGAACAAGTTTCTCCCAAAGATTCATGCATGGTATGTCCAGATTTTTTTTATTGTCTTGATTCTTGAATATGTCAAGTTTATCATTTCTTCCTCTATCCTCTCTCTCTCTATGCATGGTATATTCAGATTTTTCTTTATTATTGTGATTATCTTAAGTTTATCACTTCCTCTCTCTCTCTCTCTCTCTCAAAAACACACAAACCCTGGCCCAAAATTTGAAAAAACCAAAAAAGGACGTCTGTTCAGGTAAAACTGATAGTCTGGAATATCTGTGCTTGCTTACTAGCAAAACTTGCTGTCCCTTTATAAGAAAAAGTTCTGCCCCTTCGATGGAGGAAGTAGTGGTTGTTCATTGAGAGGGATCCAGCCCTGAGGCCATAACCTCATTCAAGAAGTTTGAGAAACTCTAATTTTCAATTTTTTTTTTTTTACTCTATTTATTATTTTTAAAGAAAAAGTATATATGATTGGTAAAAAAAGGATATATTAAAGGGGCATCAAGGGGATGCCAAGCCATAGTACAAGAAATCAAGCACCTTGTAGGGTGTCACAAAAATAAAAAATTACATTAGACTCATTTGCTAAAGCCTGCTATGCCAACTAGTAACTGCAGTAAACCACTGCTATTTTATGAACTTAAGCGTTGAAATTGAATTTTTGAAAACCCTTCCATTCGTCTCTTTCCATGCACACCAGAAAGTTGTGAGTGGAATGAGAGACAAAGCCTTCCTCTTTTCCTTTGTTGCGTGAACCCCTCTCCAGGCCCAGAGCTCCCCTCCCACTAATCTAGCAGTAATCCACCTTTGTCTGACAAGAGTCAAAGCCGCATTCCAAAGATTTGTAGTCCAGGGGCAATGGAGAAGGGTATGGTCTACTGATTCAACCCCAACCATGCAAAGGGGATGCATCTGTTGGCAATGGAGAACGGTTTTCTCTGCAAGTTGTCCAGGGTCAAGATCAAGGGGAGTGGATGTTGATTGATTCCTGGATAAAAATTTTCTTATAGAGGGATCTGATAGTGAAGGAAAAGGGAACTGTACATGCATGTGTTATAGTCAAAGGTGCTACTCAGATGCTCTCGGTTTGCTGTGAGCATTTTTTTTTTATGGAATTTCTGCCACTCTTTTTGTGCATTTCTGCTCTGCTGCTCTTAAACTTCTTTTGTCTTTTCTTCTTCTTCTTCTTCTTCTTCTGGTCTGCTCTGTTGCTCTCACTCAGACTCTGAATCCCCTTTATGGTGTTTTTTTGTTTCCTTTGTGCTTTTTTTTTCTCCAAAATATCTGGTCCTTTTCCCTGAAATTTTGGCTCCCAATCTTCTTCTTTTCTTCATCTTCATCTTCATCTTCTTCTTCCTTTTTTGGACTGCCCTGCTGCTGTCGGACAGAGATGCTCTGAGCACCACTTTGTATTTTTATTTTATTTTTTCCCTCTCTCTTTCTCTCTTTGGAATCTGTGCTGTTTTTTATTTTCCTGGGAGATTTTCATTTTCTTGGCTTTTCTGGTTCTGTGATATGGAATTTCTGGCATGAACATCAAATGCTGTTTTCTGGAATTTTTCAGTCAGATCTGCTCTGATGCTGCTTTTGATACCTTTTTTTGTTTCTTTTTGCTTCCTGCTGCTTATTTCTGCTTCTGTTTTATGGACTGTATGGCATGAACATTACATATTATTGAAAATTTGTATTATTGTATTCATATACATTATAGTATTCAATCTTTTGATATTTAAAAATTCAAATATTAGTGCTAACGCATTTGCAATTAAGTATCAGATATATGTGGACATTTTACAGTCAGTTTTAATGAATGTGTGGTTGCCCTTGGGAGCGTGCACCTTAGTCTCATGCCTATCCTCTAGGCACCTTCTCTGCACCTTTGACTACTATGGATGCAAGTGCCACGTCTAGTTCAACTACAGTCATAACTTAATACTCAAAAGAGATCCACCTGTGTAGCCTTGAACAGGCTTCTTGGCTTTGTAAGGATATGAAAATCAATTTGCCTGAATTTCATGGGGAAGTTGAATTTGATGATTTATATGAGGAATCAAGTTGGAGAACATTTTAATTTATAGAAGTGTGAAGAATGAAAACGAGGTGACCCTAACTGTAATCTTTGTCTCAGGGGTTATGCTGGTATGCGAGGGGGGCGCAATATTATGCCCCAGAGTAGGAACTGCTCTGGGAGACCAACAACATGCTGGAATAGAATGAACTGACGATCTACAAGGTCATACCTGGTTTCCGGCTAACATGCTCCAAAAATGTATTCCAGATTGTGTCCTCTTACCCAATGTGGAAAGGGAATTGAGATATTCATACAAGAGCTTTATACCCATTGTGACATGTCATCCAATGTATTGGTGGACTAGCTATGGGATTTGGATAAAGTTCAATTGTCATAATTTTGATTCTATCAATTAAGATGCATGTTTTTGCTTAGAACCTGGAGAATGAAGTTATCCACATGAAGGAAAGTTGGAAGAAATTGGTTGACCAGCGATACCACAAGTTCGGTTTTGAGCTAGAAGTACAATGTGGCAAGAGGGGTTATTTGCCTATATTCTAAAAAAGTATCTGAACATTGTAGAGGAAAAAAACCCAAGCAAAAAGTGGTTCACTACACACACAACACTAGATCCCACTGGTAGTGAGAAGGAATCAGACAAGAACCTGTAGTCCAAATCTGCATGGTTATCCATTATAGTTTGAGGAAGCTCGACCCAAGATTGTCTCAAACTAAATGATCTCTTCCATTATGTTGGCGTTGTTTTGAGGGAGTTACAACTGTATCTGCACATTTTTTTTTTTTTTGTAGACACAGGAGCTAAGATTAGTTTAAGTCTCCTCTCATGTTGTTCAGCAGCTGGATGTGCAACTATTTCAGGTCCACAAGATGAATATATCTAGTTACTGAATTGGGTGGGGACATTGTTTTCTTCCTGAGTGGACATGAACTTAGTGCTTTGTTGGATTACCTTCCATCTCTGTTGCTACGGTCATGATCTGCATTGATGAAGGTTGATAAGATTGGGATCCTACATGGGATTGCTGGAAGGGTTAGCAGGATCAGATGGAGGATCATAAGGACTTACTAATGATGTGAAAATAGAAATAAAAAATGAATTATAAGTTATTTTTATGAAGTTAAAACACTATAAACATAAAGGGTTATTTGGTAAGTGTTCAAGACCAGGAAAATTACAAGGCTATTATACTCTTGTAACAATGATACAATGTTTTCAACTTGTTGCACCCGTATAAGTTACATTGGAAAAGGAATAGATGAGGAGTTGGAGGCAGAAGATGAAGTTTAAATGGATCAGAGATGGTGATTATAACTTTATATATTTTTTTCATAGGATAGCTAATGGGAAAATGAGGAAGCATTTGATTGGGGAGTTCAAAGTGGATAGGGGGGCCATTATCTCCGATCAGAGTCAATTCTATTTTGAATCACTGAGTCTTATTCTAATTTGTACTCCGAGGTGGATGATAGTAGATCGATGGTTGAAGGATTGGATTGGGACCCTTTATCTGGTGAGGTGGTTTGGTTGGAGAGACCTGAGGAAGTGAGGGCCACGGTTTTTAGGATGGAGAGGGATAAAGCTCCAAGACCTGACAATTTTAATATGGCTTTATTCCAAGATTGTTGGGAGGTGGTTAAGCCTGCTTTGCTTAAGGTTTTTAATGAATTTTATAAGAATGGGATTTTGAGCAAGAGTATTAATTCCACTTTTATAATTCTAGTGTTGAAGAAGGATAAATCCATCGAGATATCAGGCATTCAGACTACAGACTTATTAGCTTAGTTTCCAGGGCTTATAAAATCATCACCGAATTTTTAGCTAATGGTTTGAAGGTGGTGCTTGATAGGACTATCTCTAAGGCTTAGAGTGCGTTTGTTAGCAGTAGGCAAATTGTGGATGCCATTTTGGTTGCCAATGAGCTTGTTGAGGATATTCGGAGAAGGAAGAAGAAGGGGTTTGATGAGAAAGCTAATGATATAGTGAATTGGAAGTTCCTAGATACAATTTTTGTGAGGAAAAGGTTTGGTAAGGCTAGTGGGCCAAAGCAGACAATACCTCATCGGAGTTGGGCCCAGGACTGTTACATTTGGCATCAAAGCCTCCTTGGGGGTACTATCATGTGAGTGTATCCTACACAGAGAGAATACCACGCTGACGAGGACGTCTGAGATTGGATGGGAGTGCCTGTCACAGTCCCACGTCTGATGTTTACTAGGGACATCTTGGGCTTATAAGGTGGGTTTGGGTTCCAACTAAGGGAGGCGCCTTTTATAAGACAAACCCGTGAGGCCAGTGGGCCAAAGCAGACAATACCTCACCGGAGTTGGGCCCAGGACCATTACATTACTGAATGGAGAGTCTAAATCTTCGTTTTAAGGTTGAGAGACATAAGACAAGGTTATCCTCTTTTCCGTTTTTTTTTTTTTTTTGTTTTGTTTAGTGGCTGATATTTTGAGTAGGATGCTGGATAGGGCAATGGTTAGAGGTCTAGTGAAAGGTTTGGATGTGAGGGGAGAGAGGGGGTCAAGGTGTTGCACCTTTAGATTGTCGATATTACTATCTTCTTTTAAGAAGATCATAAACCCTCCTTTATGAATATTTTGGGTCTCCTTCATGCTTTCGAGAAGGTTTTTGGGCTTACGATTAATATGGGGAAGAGTGGTATTGTTGAATAACTATCGTTTTTTCTTTAGAGGATAGTCGGTCTTGGTCTTTGGATCCTTTGGGGGTTTACTCTTGCAAATCTTTTTGTGATTTCCTGAATAGGTCTAATTTACATTTATCTCTCTACAGATCCATTTGGAAGGCCAAAGCCCCCTTTAAAATCAAGGGTTCTATTTGGTTGGTTGCATTTGATAGAATTAACACCAATAACTTGCTGCAGGTTAGGTGACCTTTGAAGGTTATATCTCCATACATTTGTGTTTCTTGTTTTAATTATTCAGAATCTGCATCGCATTTGTTCATTCGTTGTGATTATGCTTGGAGGGTATGGGATAAGCTATTTGGTCTTTTAGGTGAATGTTGGGTGAGTTCAGGGGCAGTGGAGGACTTTCTGGCTATTTCTTTTGCTGGTTTTGGCTGGAAAAAGGAAAGGGCAGCGCTCTGGAAATGTGCTTTTTTTGCAGTCTTTTGGGGGCTGTGGGTGGGGCATAATGGGTGTATTTTTCTAGGGAAGAAGTCATCTCATTTGCTGGTTTGGGAGAAGATACATTATTCGGCTTCTCTTTGGTGTGTGGGGCTGGGGAATTTTAAGGGGGCGAGTTTTTCTGATATTCAGCACGATTGGCATTATGTGTTGGAGTGTTAATTCGTGTTGGTTTTTCTCTCTTGTTATTTTAGTTTCCAGGTTGTTTCTTTCCCTCTGTTTGGGAGAGGCCTTAAATTTGGATTTTTGTGGATTTGGATTTGATGTAATACAAATTTGTATTGAAATTTGTCCAAATCCATTTGTGTTTTTTATCTGGATTTTCCAGACCATGTTAAGTAGATGTCTTATTCTTCTGGCTGTATATTCTTATTCTATTAATGAAATTCTTCTTTCACTGTAAAAAATAAATAAATAAATGAAGAATAACAAAGGCCAAAGTATCAAGCTAGCTCTGTTGCTGTTAACATTCAAGCCACTATTTGGTTCATTATTATTGCTGAGATCATCATGGATGCCTTCATCAACCTTATCATCGAAACCATCATCATTGTTATTATGATCAAATGCATTAGAGTATCAAATATGTGTTTATGTCCTCAGCTTCGATATTGATGTTTGAAGCTTGAACCACTTAATGAACATCAACCTCAAAAATAATTTTTTTTGAGTCTGTTATATTTTCTATATTAGAAAAATGACTTCCTAAGTTGTCAGTTCATTGTGCAAGTTATACATGACAAATGCCAAGCCTGTAGTGCAAGTAACTTCGTAAAAATTTAAAATATAATGTACTGTAGGATCTTATGATCCTACTATGGTTCTATTAAATTCCTAGTCTGATTTTACCAATATGGGATCCAACATAGGATCGGGATCATTTCAGTGAAGTTTGATCCAGCTTCCAATTTTGTCAACCATGCATGCATGTTTTTTACTGTTAGGGAAAGCCATGATAGTTTTGGTATCGCATGGTCTGCTATGGTCATAACAATTCGATAATTATCAAGGTTGGTTTGCCATTCTGCAAGCTACACTCTCAATCTTTGCCACAGATTCCAAGATCCAGCTTAAGTGTTGGTTCAACTCGTTCTTGTTCGATGTCCTTTCGTTAATCAGTGTTTGTGGGCGGTGGGAGAGAACAGAGGAAGTAGGAGCTTCACATGGAGAGGGCATTCACAGCGAAATCTGTACTGCACCTTATTCTGGAAGTTTAGATACTTTCTATTTTACTTAATTTAATTTCAGTAATTTATTCAAAGAAGTCATATTTATTTTAATTTTGGAAAGTACATGTAGGGCTATGCTATTCATAAGTTGCATAATCACATTGTTGTAGGTCTTGGAACTATGAGAAAATTTTTGTTTTAGTGTTTTACCTTTGGTTTTACATATGGTGCATTCCGCAGCACCCATAGACCTGGTTTAGTTAGATCCTATATGAAAACATGAAATAGCAAGATGTTGAGAACCATAAGAGTTGGAAGTTGGTTGTAAATTGTTATGCACGAAGGTGGTGCCTGTATATCGCAATGAAACAGTTTCCACCTATGAATAATTTCTGCTTGTCTACACAGTTTAGTACATTGAATAAATGTTGGAGTCCGCCACGTCCTTATTTATGATCTATGTTTCTATAAGATTTGAATTCAAATTTTGAGTTTGACTAAGGTACATTTGGGTGGTTGTTTTCAAGTGCCTAAACCTGTAGAAATCTATTATGATCTTTAATAGAGCAATTAACTTAGTCCAAATGAAACAAGGGTTATTGTTGTGTTGGGTGCTACCAAAATATCAATATGATAATTTCCCTCAGCTCGACACTGTTTCTATGCCAGTTATTTTATGCACATTTTTTTCCATGCCCTAACTGCTTAGAGAATGCATGTATTCTCTCAAATTCATGTATTCTAACCTTCGCATCTTATTTTATTATTCTATGGAATATTCTTCTTCTTCCTGTGTCTGCACATCTGCATCCTGCAAAGTCAAATTTTAAATTATTTTTAGTTTGTGGCTCTTTTATTGCTGCAAATTTTTTGTGAGCAAATGTTTCTAGGTAAATTTAATTAAGATGGTGTTTTTTTTATTATCTAGGGTGCAAGATCATGGGGGTGAGACAATAATCCCTTTTAGCTGTGTATTAGAGCGAAATCTTGCTGATATGCCGGAAGATGAGGCTGCGAAGTATTCTGAGGAGAACAAGGTGCAGAGGTTAGTTAGAACTTTTTTCTTTTAGTTGTTTGCAGCAGTTTATTTGTTAAATGGTCATACTTATGTCAATTTCTATTTTACAGCCATTCACATTTCTTTAGCATTTTGTAATTTAGAGAGAAAAAACTATATATTATGCTGATAAATGGGTAAATTCACTGGGATATCTTTATTGCAGTGCCCTTCCAAAGATCATAAAGACTGGATTTTCAGCTATTAATCTTGTATACTTTTTCACGGCTGGCCCTGATGAGGTAATGCATTTAGCTCTGGTTCTTTACTTTTTTTTTTCCCCCATTATTTGCATCAACTATTCCCATTCATTTCTTCTGTAGTTTGTTTGATCAGTGAAAAAAGCATATATAAAAGGGCATCAAGGGGATGCCAAACCATAGTACAAGAAATCAAGCACCCTGTAGAGCATCATAAAAACAAAAAAATACATTGAACTCATTTGCTACAAGCCTGCTATGCTAACTAGTAACTGCAGTAAACCACTGCTCTTTACTGAACTGAAGCATCAAGATTGAATTTTTGAAAAACCTTCTGTTCCTCTCTTCCCATGCACACCAGGAAATTACGAGAGGGATGAGATACAAGGCCTTCCTCTTTTCCTTTGTTGCCCGAATCCCTCTCCAAGCCCAGAGCTCCCCTCCCACTGATCTAGCGGTAACCCACCTTTGTCCGATAAGAGTCAAAGCCACATTCCATAGATTTCTAGTCTAGAGGCAATGGAGAAGGGTATGGTCTGCTGATTCAGCCTCAACCATGCAAAGGGTGCATCTGTTGACAATGGAGAACCCCTTTCTATGCAAGTTGTCCGGGGTCAAGATCTTACCATGAGCTGCTTCCCTGGTAAAAAAAAAAAAAGCAACCTTATTTGGGGCAGCTGACTTCCATAATTGAGGCCAAGGGGAGTGAATGTCGGTTGATTCTCAGATGAAAAGTTTATTGTAAAAAGATCTGACAGTGAAGACTCCCTTCTAGTACAAGGACCAAATAGGAAGGTCATATGAGAGTTTTGAGGCTGGATCTTGTAAAGATGACTGTAGAAATCAGTGAGCTGGTGAAGTTCCCAATCTTCCACATTTCTAGGATATTCCAGAAAAACCCCTATTATGATGCTTGAAGATTCATGCCAACCTTTCCTAATGTATTTCCATACCCCTGCGTCATATGGTCCTCTGCCAGCCTGGGAGGTCCACTCATTGTGCTCAAGCCCATATTTCATTGCAACAAGCCCATGTTTCTAACAAAATCTTTCTAGACATGCCAACTTGACATTACAAGCATACTTACACACATTTTCACATCAATCTTCAATTAAATCTGTGTTGCTCATAGCAAGTATTATATATATAATTATGATTCATTCAATTTAGCATCTTTGCAATAAAAAAGGTGCACTTGTTTGCTGATGTCAACCAAGGAAATTCTTGCTGTTTTGTACCAAGTACAACTGAAAAGCCTAGAAGGCATGCCAAGGCTCTCAATTTTTGTTTGAAGATTTAGAAATTAGGTTGTTTTTTTTTTAAAAAAGATAGTAAATTTGAATATTTTACAAGTTCAACTTATTTGGGATTATTTTTGCAACTTCAGTACTTTTTTTTTCTTTAACTATTAATTACATGTTGTAGTTGGGGTTATTTTGTGATTATTTGTTTGTTTTAATGTTATAATATTTGTTTGTGTAATGTATGAAGCAGCTGTTTGAATCAGATTGTACTCTCACTTTCCCTCCCTCCCTCTCCCTCTCTCTCTCTCTCTCTCTCTCTCTCTCTCTCTCTCTCATGCAGTCTTCCCTTTCTTTTCTCATTCTCCCTTTCTTTTTTTTTTTTCCCTTCTTCCCTTCTCTCTCCCCTGTTGAATTCTTTTTCTGTTGTTATTCTTTACTCTCCTGCTGTTCTCTGTTCTGTCCCTGCATTCTGCCTGCAGGATCTATTTCCTTATCCTTTCTTATTTCTTCATCTTCTTCTCTCCCCTCTTTGTCTCTGTGTCTCTTAATTCTTTCAATTCTCCGTCTATTCTACAATTTTGTTGCTGTTCTACATCACATATGCAAATAGCTGAATGTTGTTGGATCATGACTATCTGAAAGCTTAAGCTGTTAGGCTGTGAGCCAGGAATGTATATCAAGACATATACACTCCCCAATACGTGTAGCTCAATTGGAAGTGGAAAGAAGCACGAACACTGAATAACACCATGATGAGAAATAAGATAAAGTTTAAACACCACACAATATATGCTGGCAACAATAATAGTAGATCGGATCTCTTATCATGGCTCTAATACAATGTGAATTGATGGCTTTAACTAGCATAAACTGTTAGGTTGTGGGCCATCAATGTATTTTTTTTTTATCAGTAAAGAGAAATTATATTAAAAAGAGGCATCTAGGGGATGCCACCCAAGCACAAAGGAGAAGAAGAGAGAAACACCCCATACTGTTAAGTGTCAAGAAAATCAAGAACTACAAAGGGGTCCCTTCCAACCAGCCCATAATGCCAGCTAGAGATCATAGCAATTTACAGGTCCCTTCAAAGTTCAAAGGGGAGAGAAACATCCCTTGAAAGGTTCTTCTGTTCCATTCTATCCACTGCCAAAAAAATAGCAAGGGGGATGAGGGAGAGAGATTTTCCTTATTTGATTTGTTCCCTTTCCAAGCCCACAGTTCATCTTCCACCGTAGCTGCAGTGACCCACTTCTGACTTGCGATGGAGATGACTAAGTGCCATAATTTCTTGGACCATGAACAATGCAGAAGGACGTGATAAACTGATTCCTCCTGCTCCAGGCATAAAAAACATCTATTGACAAGAGAGAAACCTTTTTTTTCTGAAGATTGTCCATGGTAAGGATTCTTTCAAGAGTAGCTCCATGTGAAAAAGGCGACCTTTGGTGGTGCTGCCCTGTTTGCAATCAGCTTCCGAGGGAAGTCGTTGCTGCTCTTATCCGGGGAACTGAGGTGTTTATAGAATGAGCTGACAGTGAAGTTCCTCTCTTTGCTCAAAACCCATTTGGGGTCATCAGAATTAGCCCAACAATGAGCCTTATAGAGACTGCTGAAAAAATTTGTAAGGGAATCAAGTTCCCAATCGAAAGCATTCCCATTTATAGGAATATCCCAGACAATCCCATGACTAGTGAACTCCATGTGATGGCTAAGAAGGGCATTTTGTCATATGCAAATCTAAAGATGGAAGGGAAAGAGGATCTGAGTTGGGACTTGCCACACCAAATATCATGCCGGAAGACACACATCCTCTCCATTCCCCACTTGACAGTAGATGAGAGGGAAGAAATCTCCTGTCCATTTCTAATATATCTCCCAACACTTGTACCGTGAGCTTCCTTTGAAACTTTTGGGGTCCAGCCACTATACGGAGGCCATACTTGACAGCAATTACATCCTTCTGGAAGTGTTGTTTTTTTTGTTTTTTGTTTTGGTCATGAATCCTCAAAGCAATTTCCCTAAAAGGGCATTATTAAATATAATAAGAGATCTGAGGCCAAGGCCGCCCTTTTGTAAAGGTTGTTTAACCACTCCCAATTTAACATGATATTTCAGAATATCGCCTGTGTTTCCCCAAAGGAATCTCGATTGGATGCCCTCCAATCTCTTGGAAAATGTGCTAGGGATAGGGAAAAGAGACATCAAGTAAATCAGGAGATTGGGCAAAATACTTTTAGTAAGAGTGGGTGTGCTACTTTTGACAAAAAAGTTCCTTTTACAACCAGCAAGTTTCTTTTCGAACCTGCCAACAATAGAATCCTGGATACCTTTATCCTTAAACATAGATCCTAAGAGGAGGCCAAGATAGTAATAGCGAAGGCTTCGAGCTTACAGCCAAGGATACTTGCAAACAAAGGACCACAATCTCACATTCGCATTGTAATGATTTCACTTTTGCTCAAATTTACTTTTAAACTTGAAATTGCTTCAAAACCGAGTATGTATCTTAGATTAAGGATTTGCTCTTGATCATCCTCACAAAAGTTGATAGTGTCGTCTGCAAAGAGGTGGATGATTTCCATCAGTGTTTTAAAAGGCTCAATCGAGGCTCGCCTCATAGCATGACATGCCAAAAACGCCTTGAGGCTCAATCTAGAATTTGCATTTCATGTTGAGGCTTACACATTTTTACAAAAGGCACTCCTTTTGCGCCCTTTTTAGTTGAGGCTTACGCATTTTGGGGGTGCGTTTCTCAAGTAAGAATTTGTTAAATAATTTTAACATGTTTGTATAAAAGGAATGTCATAATATGAGTTGATTTCTAAAACTCATGGACCTCAATCTTTCCAAAATAATTGAGACTTGTATCTTAAATCATGAAAATAGTTTGAACTTTATAATAGTATAGCTATCTCTTGTCATGATTTAAGTCATGTATTCAAGTTAATCATTTTTGGATGGCCAATAAGAAGTTTACAAAGTATAAATAATTTTGTTTTCTTACATTATATTTTTGATTTTCTTAATTCTTCCTTTTTTTTTTAAATACATAAAATTTATTTACATATTTGTATCTTAAAAACAAATTTTTAAAAGGCTTATGCCCCCAACGCCTTAGGGCTTAAGCCTCGCCTCCTAAGGGTTAAAACACCTCGCCTTATGCCTTTGCCTTTTAAAACATTGATTTCCATATTGTCATTGGGCCTTCCAATTTCCAATGCCAAGTCCCCTTAGAAGAAAACCTTCATTTGCATTAGTTGTCATAAGACTAGCACTTCCATGGCCATGATAAACAAAAGGGGGGAAAGCGGGTCACCTGTCTTAACCACAAGATGATCTAAAGAAACCAGAGGGGCATCCATTTACCAAAACCGAAAAAGATGAGGTTGAGATACGCTAACAAATCCATTTGCACCAAGATTCCCCTAAACCCATTCTTCTGAGAATGCACGACAGAAAGCTCCAGTTAACATGACAAAAGCCTTATCCATATCCATCTTGCACAGCACTCTTCTTTTCTCACCCTTCATGTAGGCATCTACATCTTCATTGGCAATCAAAGCAACTTCCCATGATTTGCCTACTTGCAATGAAGGCATGCTAGTGCTTCCAACAACTTCCAAAATTTGTATGTTTGAGCCTAATTGCCAAAATTTTGGATCGGATTTTGTACAAGCTGCCAACCCAGCTGATTGGGCCAAAGTCTTTGATGTTGCAAGGCCCCAAGTTCTTAGGAATTAAGGAGATAAAGGTTGAGTTTACGCTAGACACAAAATTTCCAATTCTATGGAAATCGTCAAAAAGCCTAAAGATATCTTGCGTGAGAAATTTTCAGTTCCTTTGGAAGAAATCCATATTAAAACCATCAAGACCAGGGGCTTTATCCCCATTGCAACTCTGAAGGGCTCGAGCAATTTCCTCTTCCTCAAAAGGCTTTTCAGGCCATTGTGTTGAAGAGGCTCATGTTTTCAAAACATAATAACATCAACTGTTGGTCTACATGACATTGGTTTGGTGTACAAGGCTTCGAAAAGTTGTAAATGCCATTCTTGATTTCTCCCTTGCCCACCAACATCTCTCCCTCCACTTCTGCTTTGGTAATCATATTAAATCTATGATTCGCATTTAGCTATACGATGGAAGAAATTGGTATTTCTACCCCCACCTCGTTCAACTAAAGAGCCCTAGATTTTGCCTCCATGCCATATCTTCTAAAGTGATGATATGGGGCAATATATTTTTTTTGAGGGCAATCCTTTTGAATCTGGTTTCGGCATTGAGACCCTCATTGATTTCCTTGTCATCTAGTTCCTTATTGTTGTCAAGAAACTTCTTTTTCTTAGAGTGATGTTGCCAAAAACATTATTATTTTTCTTTAAGCAATTTCAGCTTTGGGGCAACCATAAAGCTGGCCTTCCCTTCAATTTGCAGCTCAAGCCACCATTTCTTGACTTTTAAAAATTCCATGTTTAAACCACATGTTCTCAAAATGGAAAGGGGTTGGTTCCAAATTGATTCCCCCCGTGTCAATTAGTATTGGAAAGTGGTCTGAGATTGGGCAAGGAAGCAAGAATTGTGTTATATTTGAGAAGTGTTCTTCCCAATCAGAGGAAATTAAGAATCTACCAATTCTTGAGGGTGGCCTCGAGTTTGACCGCGTGAAAAGGCCACCAACGAGAGGGAGGTCAATGAGAGCATAAGCATTGACAACATCATGAAACTTGTGCATCCAAATATATTAAGAAAAAGCTCCATTCCTTTCGTAAGGATAAAGGATCACGTTGAAATCACCCCCAATGACCCAAAAGTTTACCCATTTGTCTTAATTTCTACCAGCTCTTTCCACAAAAGATGTCTAGAAGGCCCTTCATCTATGCCATAGACCCCCATTAAGTTCCAAACCAAATTATCTTCAAGACTCTGGAGCAAACAAGTGACCGAGAAGGTATCGATGGAATGATCTAGAAATTCCACAACTAAGTCATTTTCCAAATAATGAGAATGACTCCCGCATTATCTGTCGTGATCAACGCAATCCATTTACAATTCTTGCCATAAACCAATGTTTTAGAAGGCAAAGGTGAGGCACTCTAACCCTTGAGAGGCGAGGCGTAAGCCTTAAGGTGTTGAGGCATAAGCCTTTTGAGATTTTATTTTTAAATAAAAATATGTAAATAAATTACATATTTTAAAAATAAAGAAAAATTTAAGAAAATAAAAAATATAATGTAAAACAAAAAAATAAAATAAAATTTGCAAACTATTTGTTGGCCATTCAAAAAAATTGCTAACTTAAATTCATTACGTAAATCATGATAAGAGATAGCTATAAAATTACAAAGTTCAAATTATTTTTCAAGATTTTAAGATATAACTCAATTGTTTTGGAAAGCTTGAGGTTCATGAGTTTTAGAAATTAACTCATATTATGGCGTTCCATTTATATGAACACATAGAGTTAATATTTTCTAGCCAAATCTTACTTGAGAATCACACACCTAAAATGCGTAAGCCTCAAGTGACAAGGTGCAAAAGGCACGCCTTTTTGTGTAAATGCGTAAGCTTCAGTATGTAATGCGTTAGCCATTTTGCGATTTGGTATTTTAGATTGAGCCTCAAGGAGTTTTAGGCATGCCTTGCCTTGAGTAAAATGCCTTGAGGCGAGCCTTGATTAAGCCTTTTAGAACATTGCCATAAACGATTAACCAACATCCATGGAATTCACCTTTGTTTCCCAAAAACAAAGAACATCCCCTTTCCAGTCATTGAGAAACGATCCGATAATGCATCTTTTTGTTTCGTTATCAAGTCCCTTCACATTCCATGGGATTAACTTCCTCAACATGGGATTAGATCACCAACTCGGCCGCTTTCTGCCACTCCAGAATCAGAGTACCTTCCCAGCTTGTCATAGTTTACCTAACTTGTGCCTTTCAAGTGGAAGTTACCTTAATGTTTTTTCCCAGAAAATGTTCTTTCTTCTCTATTTCCACAAATAATTGCCTCTCTTTTTCCTCAGAGCCATTGAAAGATATCCCGATGGTTTTACTCGCCAAATTCAATTCGTGAAGCACCCAATTAGACACCTGCAGATTGAAATCAGTGCTAACAAGTCCCAATTCATTGAACTTCCTCAAAGAGGGAGAGGGGGAATTGTCATCAGCAACCAATGGGTCTAAGGGTGCTGCAGGGATGATAGCCAGAGCATCCACCTCAGAAACTTGATTGAGAGGCACACCAGAAGAGTGGTCAGCAGCCAGAACAGGGCAGTCCTGCTCCATTGAGCCTTGCTGGACCTGCTGAATGTTAGAAGACCCAAAGAAAAGGCCACAGATGGAGGGCGGGGGGGGGGGGGGGGGGGTGGGGGAAGTGGGGTGAAGGCAACTGACTTAACAGGCGGGCGCTTGGAGAGGGGGGGAGGGGCAGTGGAGGCAGACTCTGAAAGTTGGGGGCTGAACAAGAAACCACCTGGGCTTGAGCAGGAGGGGCTCACAGCAAGACTAGCCCCCAAATCCTGCAAGCTTGTGCAGGGTAAAAGGTGAACAGAACCAAGCCTAGAAGATTCAGAATTTGGATGGGAGATCCATGGCAGCCTCATGGACGCCCCCAACTTTCTTGACGACTCCCTTCTTAATGACTCATTGCCCTCCTTAGTTATGTAATTCTTTTCTTCTCTTAATAAATTTCTTTATCTATTTTTTTGAAAAAATGCCAAAGGTTGAAATAGCACTACTTTTTATGTAGTCTGGTTTCACTACCCATTAAAATTTTTTTTTCTTTGAAGTAGTGAATGTTGTCTTGAGTAGGATGTTAAATCTAGATACACACATGCTGGTCTGTCTGGCAATCTCCTCTTAACTTCATACTCTCTAATTTGAGGGAATGCCTATGGAGGAGCGTGTGCATGGGCTTGTATATATAAATTAATTATTCATAATTTACATTATGCATTTCTGCATGCACTGGAGCACATATTGGAAATTCTACTTCTTCAGATTGCTATTTATTTAGAATGTCTAGAATTCTAGCACTTCTGCGTGTATGTGTGAAAAATTTCTCCAACTAACTTATCTTTTTAAAATGCTTTGTCTTCTCCTTGGATTGCCCATAATTTATTGTCTTGTGGTATTTGAGTTTCATTATTTGCGGATGTAGTGCTCTGGTGCCAGTTCCTTCCCTGTTATTTAGTGGGCATATGTGATTGCATGCCAACCACTTGCTTTCAATTGTTCATTTTACTTTTAAAAAAAAAATAATAATCTCTTAATTTGGCAATCTACGGTTGGAATTTGCCAAATAAATGGTTTTTTTCAGGTGAAATGTTGGCAAATTCGACGGCAGACTAAGGCTCCTCAAGCTGCAGGGACCATTCATTCGGACTTCGAGAGAGGATTCATTTGTGCTGAGGTTGTCCTTGCTTCTCTATTTCAACTTGACTTTGCCAATGTCTTCCTTTGCTCTCAAGAGGGAGCGAATGCATATTGCAATTATTTCCTTTTGTTTAATGATTGACTTGTGCCATTTCATTTGTCCCAAAACTTTTTCAACTGTCCTGGTAAAGAAATGCTTGAGTACACATTTCCAATACTAGGACTCCTAGTAATTCAAACTTGTGTTACAATAGTTCAAGGCTCTTTTATAGTAGGCTTCAGGTTTCAAGAGGCATTACTAATCTACAAATTTTGACCTTAAAAGCATGTAAATTTCTAGGGAGTGGGAGCATATTGAAGATTCCAGTGACTTGTCTACCAAATGTACCTAAATTTTCCTTCGGACTGAAAATTAAGTAACTAATATGCCTCATTTCTCACATACTTTCAGAAAGTGTTTCATCATATGATATTATCATGGTGAATATTGTTTAATAATCTCCTGATAGCATCGTATATGTTAAAATCAGATGGCTACCTATTATGTGCTGACTTAGATTCATGATGATGATTAGGTCATGAAGTTTGATGATCTAAAGGAACTGGGCAGTGAGGCAGCTGTTAAGGTATATGCTTTAATCTGTTGAAGCGTTTTTGTTTTTATTTTTTGGTCAACTACAGAATGATCTTTAAGGAGGCTTACAACCATGCATAAACATAAGCTTTTTTAGTGGTGAAAATGAAAGCCTTTAGAGAAGGAAGTTTTTGGATGTTTAGACCTTTGGCGTGAATCAAGAGATGCATGCTAATGATTCAAGGTGTTGAAATGACCTTGGCTCAATGATACATTTTTTAGCCTGGTTGAAATGGGATGATGAGCCTGGGCTCAAGATTAGTTTTTCCTCTTTTTAATAAATTTTTTTCTCCTTTTTTTTTTGGTGAAAGGGGGGGAGGGGGGCTTTGCTGATCTAATAAAGTAATAATTCTTTGTAAATTTCCTATTTTACAAAGCCAAAACCAAGGATTTTGAGAACCTTTTGATGTAGTTTCCTGTGGGCATAGGGAATTATTTATTTTTTTATTTATAGTCGGATGGGCACTGGGAATTAATTATATTTCAATTTTTTTTTATTTAGGGTATATTAGGATCATATCTTTTACCATTCTAGCATATTTACCCTCACAGGGTAGTCCAATGGTTAGGGTACTGCAGGATCAGTTATCAATATGGACTTTCTAGGTTTAATTTCTTGCAGAATAAAACCCATATTTAAGTGGACGCCAATGGCGGGGGATTTCTGCATCAAGTGTCCCAACAGTAGCCAGTCCATTTACAGCTGCACCCCTTTGTTACCACTTCAGTTTTCATTTAGGTGATTAATATTTTTTTGTTTATTTAGGGGCTGTTTGGTGGGGCTGGGCATAGTTCGGTTAACTGAACCATACCCTTCAAACTGTAACCGAACCGAAGTTTTGGTTTGCCAGAAAGTGCCAACCAAAAGTGAACCATTTTAAATGGTTAACCAAAATTCAGTTAACTGGTTTTTAGGCCAATATCCAATGGTTAACTGAGCCGAGCCAAACTGTTAGATTCAATTTAAAATTTTTAAAATTTTAAAGTCATTATAAGTTGATATTTTTTTTCTTCCATTATTATCAGCTTGTAAATTTTAAAGCTCAAATATTAAATTTCGAGCATCAATAAGAAGTCCTAAATTTATAAATTTCAAATTAGCATGCTAAGCTTAAAAACTCCGCTCATGAATTAAATATAAGCAAAATCTATAATCCAAGTTCAAATTTAAAAAAAATAGTATCAAAACAACCTACCCAAGTTTTAAATTGTTATTAAAAACAAAAATTTTAATTTTAAAATTATTAAAATTCTAAATAATTTATAATTGCATGATATATATTTTATATATCTATAATATATTGTTTTGGTTCATTTAATCCGCGGTTATTGTATGCGCTCAACTGAAACTGAACTGTTAGCTGAAAAAATTTAAAATTCCGAACTGAATAAATAGTTTACTGGTTTTCAGTTTTTCCTGCCTGCCCCTACTGTTTCTTATCATTGTCAAAAATTATAAAAATTAAAGCTTGAAACAGACTGAAAAGAAAGAAAATTGAAATTTGAAGACATGGTTAATATTCTCCAAACCAAAATAAACTAAAACCTAATTGAATGCATGCTCGTTTTGCTCATGGACCAAATAATTATTTTTTAAAAAAAAGAAATATGATCGGAATAATGAAAATGAAAATAAATGTTAATTAAAAAATATTAAAATAAAAATAATTTATAATATAAAATTACATAAATGAGTTATTATCTATTTAAACATATTTTTGAGACTTCAAGAACAATCCTGTTTTCTAATATACAAATGAGTCGGAAATTAGCAATGTCAACTTGTTGCCACAATAGCTGAAAACAGGAAACTGAAAATGGAAAATGCCACATATTTCTTCACGTATGTGACATGTTATAACTCAAATATGCATGGTTTGCAATTTTAACTTAAATCACTCTACCTTCATTGCCCCTGTAGTTTTGTTTCTACCAAATTGCCCTTACCACCACTGCCATTATCCCTTGCACCTTAGTTATTGTCCTATCAATGTCAGAAATTTGAGAAAAAAGCTTTTTTGAGACACCGCCATGAAATTTGCTCAATTGCACCACAAATCAGTAGCCAACTGGGATTTTTCCCAGCAGCTAATCACATCAAGAAAGAGGAGGAGAAGTCATTGCCATCATTTACGTGAACGCTATTTTCTAGACATCCACATCAATTTGTTGTTGTGGCATCAGAGACCCAATATTTATATACAAGCCTCAACTGGAGCTCTGTCGTTGTTGTTGAGCCTCTTTATCATTGCCATCAGAGGACTTCCCTTTTGACTGAACTATGAACCTTGCATCAAGTTGTATCTCCCTACAACTATAGAAAACAAAAAAGGAGGAATTTGGTGCCCTAATGCAGCCAAATTGAACGACTGAAACTGCCTTGAACTTGCCCAATTGAATCAGTCTAAATTAATCAAATCAAATGGACTGAATCGCTTTGAAACAGCTGGAGAACAAAAAAAATAGGACAAATGGTGACCAAGTATCGGTATGATTTGATTGCTTGTGCATTGCTAAGATCCATGAAGTAACACCTAATGTATGTTTCATAATTCTTAGGTGGTTCCTTTTCAAATATCAAATTCTCTCTTTGTTCAATCAGAAATTTGATGATCGAGTCCAAGATTTCACTCTAAAAGGGTGTGCCCGGCCCATAAAGGCTCCCGACTTTGTGAGGGTAATTGGAGAGTCATCACAGGGTACACAGCCTTACCCCTACTTTTATGCAGACAGGCTGTTTTTTTGGACTCGAACCCATGGCCAACTGAGCACAAAGGAGCAACCTTACCGTTGATCCAAGGTCCGCCCTTGAGTCCAAGATTTCACTCTTTAAGGCATTATTGATTTGGATTGAGAGCAAAAAAGGACTTGCTGAACCTGATGTTCTAGTAGCCCAACCAAACAATATTTATATCCATAATAATATTTCTCCTTTGTTGCAAGCCTCTACTGTGTACGGAGCCAGATTGTGGAATCTGGATCACTTTCCCTGAGCTCACATGAAAAGAAGATGGAGAGATTTTCTTCAATCAAATCAAAATATGTTTAAATATTGAGGTCAATGAGGTGGTCAACCCGAAGAACAAGTTGGTAGACATTTGTCTCAAAGGCTTTGCATGTATGGCATAGTCTAGTTTGACTGAGTGGAATCTACAAGGCATATGATTTTCACCCTAACAGAACAAAATTTTCACCCACAAACATTATTGATCTGGAAAGAAAGAAAAAATAACTTGAAGAATTTGATGCCCCTATGAGTAGTCCATGTACTTTTCATGCCCATAATTATATACACTCTGACACAAGCCTTTAAAGTGCCAATATGGAATTAAGGTGACTTTACCTGAGGTCGCATGAGAGAGATCCAGAGATGTTGAAATGGGTTCGATCAAAACGATAATATCTCTACAGGTGTCCAACTGGAAACAGTTCGTCTGACAATTATTAGTCTCAAGCAGAGACTTTTAAGCTTGCTCCGATCACTTTTTGGAATCTTTTGAGGCATATGAGGGAACAAAAAATCATCCTTGTTATGAGTGAGAGATCTACTTGAATTGTGTCGAGTGGCTTGACACAGTAGTGGCAGCTGGTCTGACAATTATTAGTCTCAAGTGCAGACTTTGAAGCATGCTCCAATCACTGGAATCTTTTGAGGCATATGAGGGAACAAAAATTCATCCCAATTATGAGCGATAGATCTACTTGAATTGTGTCCAGTGGCTTAACACAATAGTGGTATTTGCACCTGCATGCTTGAGTTCCATAGATTGGTTGTGTGATGTTCTTTTGATGAAGGCAAACAACATACTATTTGATACACAGCGGGACTTCACTGTGGATTACACATTGCGTTGCAGTCTTATGACTTTAAATCAGCTGGTTAAGTTGTTGCTTTTGCTAGGTTTACTGAGAAAAACAGCAAATATTAGAAGGATACTTGTATCACTTCCACATGATCCACCTCCTGCTTTTGCCGAGTTGCATAATTTGAAGTGGGTTAGACGCTCTCCAACTAACTGCCATAATTGTTGACAAAAGGGATACTCTAATTGCTGTTATCCTGGGTGGACTCATGTTGGCCATATGGAGACTTGTATATAAGAAAGATGGACTTAAAGATTGTAGAGAGCACTACTAATAATCAAATTGTGGAGGCATGAGTATTTTAGGGATGAAGATTAAGATGAGGGTGATATTACCTGATTGGAGAGAGCTCTAGACGATGAAAATTGAATATTGAAGATGAAGAGGGTAATGTTTAGTACCATGCATGTTTGCTTTAACTCGTAGCCAAGTTCCTTTTTTCAACTAGGGGAGATTGATACAAGCAACATAGAGAATCAATTTTATTTTTTTTTCATTTTTTTTTAATTTAGAGCATTTTTATTGGTATCATGTCATTAAAATTCTTGGATGTTTTTTAAGAAATTAGTAATTCAGTTTATTTAGTTCTGTAAAAGTAGTTTTCTTATTTTCCAAGCATTTGAACCTATAAGAGGCTTCCTATGTGCCAATTCCTTTGGGGTGGATTACAATTATTTTGTGCGGATATTGGTCATGCACCACCTTGTTTTGGTTTTTTTGGTTTTTGTTTTTATAAATTTCCTAATACACAAATCAAGATGCTTCTTCATATGGGTGTTTAATTAATGTGTGGATTTTAGCTTGTCTTCTTGGCTTTGGCTCACCCTTATATTCTATTGGCCCAGAGAGCAACTGAAGTGAAAAAAAAAAAGGGCTGTGGTGGGGAGGAAGGAATGGATTGGAGCTCAATTTTTTATTTCTTAAAACAATAGAATAAACTACACCAAATTTTAGAATTGTGACCACAAGGCAAACTAAAAATAAATAGGAGACAGGAAGAATAGTGGTTGGCTTTCAACTTGGAACCTTTGTCCACTCAAGTAGATCCAGTGGGCCTTCCATTATTTCGATATTCTTCACACCAGTATCTAGCCTTTTACACAAGTCTTGTTCCCTATGAATATCGGCCTCTTACATAAGTAGTTTCTCCACAGGCCACACATGTCAGTCGCTCAACTTGACCATAAACAGCACAAGGACCATTCTTCTGCAGTTTCTCTCACTCAAGAACAAAACTGAAACTTTTCACAACAATATCAAGCCTCTTACATCTGTCCATTTCTCCATAGACCACCTAGGAGTCGCCTCTTCAGCCAAGATCCTTGACATTAAACAACACAAGGACTACCCATTTTCACACCAATGATACTTTTCACGCAATATGCAGCCAACACAAGTACTAGATGGCCTCACTCATTCTCTCACTGGGAACAAATAGCCCACACCTAAGGTATCTTTGCAATTTTCAGTACATCACTATGTCACGAGCTAAGCTTGTTCAGGGCATTGTGCTTGCTTGTGACCGCTTATCTCGTGTGCTTGTGATGGGTTTCCATCATGTAAATACTAGTGTAGGGTTATTTTCTGCTAGTGGTGTCTTTGTATGTCAAATAAGGCAGTATGACTCCTCGGTCACTTTGATGTTTCCTAGTGTCAGGATGATAATTACATAAAAACCTCTTTAGGGGAGGGTGAGTGTTCATCAATCATTGTAAAACTCACTAGCAATTGTCAACGTGCTCCTTGCCTCCCTCGCTAAGTACACCATGTCAACGGAGGATTTGTTAATCAATTACGTTTGCTTCAATGTTTACTGCTTGCTTACCACGACTTTCATAAATTGATTACTGTTTCCGCTGCTATCTGAATGAATATTAATGAAAGTGCTTCGTGGATGAATGTTGGTAAACGATAGGCTAGCTAGTTAAGCAAGAGTGCTTTAGCTAGTGCCGCATGGCCTATCACAAGGGTGTGAATATAGTCGGGCCGTGACACTTGAGCACAAGGCCTGATTAAGTATGAACTAAGAAAACCTTTCAGAAGGCGGATTAATCCCTCTTGAAGAACATGTCTCGCTCAAATAAAATTGGTTAAGCTCAAACCAAGCACAAACTGCAGAATTTTTTCTCTGCTCCTATGCACTTTGGCTTGGCATAAACTAGGTGTATATGTATAGCCCAAGACTCCCAACAGTTTGATAACAATTGAATTGCCACAATTTCATTTCTAACATTTAAAAGTTTAGATTTGAGAGTTGCACTATTTGAAATACGAGAAGTGAGTGAAATAATTTGGAGCTGGCTATAAGCGACCAGTTAATGTCTTGAATTGATTCAAATAAGTTTGAATCTTCTCATCAATAATGTGAGGGCACATGTATTTTGGACAGATTTAACTAAGATGAATTCAATAATTTTCATAGCACTAGAGTAAATAATAGTTTTAAACATAATCATAAAAAGATGAATTCAGTCAAATTCTATACATCTGAGGGTGAGTGATGTCTTTGAATGGAGTCAAAAAGTAAAAACTTAGATAAACTTCTCAAATGCAATTAATTTGTCAACTGTGCTCAAATAAAATTGGTTAAGCTCAAGCCAAGCACAAGCCTGGGAGTTTTTCTCTCTGCTCCTCTGCATCTTGGCTGCCATAAGCTTGGTGCCTATGGAGCCAACACTCCCAACAGTTTGATTACAATTGAATTGCAAAATATTACAATATAGTTTCAAGCATTTAAAAGATGAGATTTGGAGATGCACATTTTGAGATACCCGAAGTGAATAAAACAATCTGGAGCTGGATATAAGCGCCTTTTAATTTTTTGAACCAATTCAAATAAGTTTGAATCTTCTCACTTTAATTTAATGGTAACGCGAGAGTAATGCATTTTGGAGAAATTTAAATGAGTTCAACTAATTTCATAGCACTAGAGTTAGTAAAAATAGCTTTAGAGCTGGTCGTAAAAAGATGAATTTAATTAAACTAGATAACATCTGAGAGAGCAATATCTCTGAATAGAATAAAAAAAGAAATGAATTAAATCAGCTTCTCAAATACAACTAATCTGTCAATCATAGAGTTGATACTTCACATTTAAGCAATTTAACTATGGGCCAGAAAGATCAGATTTGGACAGGTATGTACATATATAATGTCATGCTGATTTCAAGTTTCTTTCGAGCACAGTTAAGAAATTTTTAGTTTTTTTTTTTGAAATAATGCCCAAGGCCCTTTGGACACTCGACTAATCCATTGGGATAATAGGTCCGCCCCTCTACCTTTTTGCATTTAAATACCAAGGTATTATTTCAAATGGAAAGCCTAGCCCCCAAGACTCGAACCCTGGGCATTTAATCAAGAGAGTCTTGAGAAATTTATAGTTATTAGTTTAAACATATTATGGTTGGGTATAGGCACAAATAGAAATTATACAAAACCTTGTAGTAGTGCTTCCTAATCCCTGCCACATATAGCTCCATTGTCAACGTAAAATCCATTTCATTGAAAGTGATTCAAGTGGGGCTGTGTTAAGATCATACACGGGCTATGTTAGGTTGGGCTGTATGGTGTGATTATATAGTAATGTTGTATGATGAATCAGTGATTATTTTGTAGTTAATGAGCTTGACTTGTTAATGATAGGAAAGGAACTAAAAATGTCAATTGGATTTATATAAAGGATTGCTTCATATCTTATTCTCTGTTTCATAATTTTCTCATAGAGAAAAATACACTCTCCTCTGTTGCGTAGGCTGCTGGGAAGTACAGACAGGAGGGGAAGACATACATAGTTCAAGATGGAGACATAATATTTTTCAAGTTCAATGTTTCTGGAGGCGGGAAGAAATGAGACACATGGTTGATGCAGAGTCGTACTGAGACAGGATGAAGTGAATTAAAAAAAATTTCTTGGGAGTTTTTTCGATATTTAATCTGTAAGGTTGAACAATGAGAAAACCCTATTCATGTCTCATTTTTGTTGCAGCCGTGTAAAAACCTAATTCTTATTATATGTTGAAATTGATAAGTAGAGCGATGAGGAGCCAATTAGCACGATGAAGAATCAATTAGGGACAGGCAGTGTGCTAATATTACCCATCCTTTTATACTTAAATGCAAACCTCCTTTTACACTCACTCATAATGCGCTGGTGAGACATATCTGCTAGTAAACAAAAATTAAAGCTCTGAAGTACTCGTGGAAAAAAAAAAAAGAATAAAGAAAATGCACGCTAACAATGCAAATTCGGCAGGTTCCTTTATGTTTTCTTTGCGTCAAGAGGACAAGTGAATGAAACAATTTTGATCTTGAGGCTTGAAGGGGTGATAATTTGAAGAAAAACATTATGTTGCTCCAACATAAACCTATTAAATATTTTTTGTAAAGTTATCGATAAGATTATTAACTTTGAAAATGGTGAGTTTGGTGTTCTAAAAATCTGATTTAACCTGCAGATCTGGTTGGATTCAGATTGGATTGATCCGAAAAAAAAAAAAAAAAATCAACAAAAATTCTCATGGCAATATTTGTAACCTAATTTTAAAAAAATGTTATAGCAAGAGTATTTATTGTTGAAGATCAGAATTATTTAGAGTTTCTTTGGATATTCAACGAATTCATTCGGATAAGAATTATTATAAAATGTAAATATAAAATTAATAATGAGTCAGCTGACGAATTAATCTGATTTTTAGTGGTGGAAATTATAAATTTGAGTTTAGATTTAAAAAGGTACAAAATTAAATATGACTCTGTATAAGCTGGCAGAATTGTAAATTAAAGGTCCAAGGCAAACGCAGCTCTTGAGGCTTTGTATTGTCCTTATGAAAGGACGAAAGAGCGTTCAACGGAAAACGTCCCTTGCTCTGGCAGACTGGCCCATTCCGTTTTCCTCTGCACGAGGGTTCCTTGAACGCCACAACTCTTTGCTTTTGATGTTTGAAGATTATAAATGCTCTGCTCCAACTTACAAACGAATCATAGATTAACCACTTTATTTTTTCACTACAAACTGCGAGGTACATTTAATGGTTTTCTGTATTTTTTTATCGTTTATTTTATGTTAAAAGTAATTAGTTCAGTTGTTCAGTTTGGCATGCAATTATCTAGGCGAGGATTTCCCTCATCTTTCCAAAATCTAAAATTAATTTAATGTAAAATGTTTTTCTATTTGTTAAAAAAAATGAACACATAAGATTATAAGTGTAAAAATATATATATATATATATATATTATAAATTAATGTTTATCTTTCTTAAAAATTTGGAATTTTTTTCCCCCTTTAATCTCTTCCTTCAATTTGTATAATATCATCATAATTCACGTTTAGCCATTCCTAAAATATTGGGAAGTAATTTTCTCTTATTTTTAATTTTTTTGTTTAGTTTTCAAAATATCCTTATATTATTTAATTTTTTGATAATTTTTTACAAATATTAAAAAAAATGGATAATCATAAAGTGCCTGCCGGCAGAGCTAATAAGAAGGGAAGAGAAAAGGTATTGTTATTACTTAAAGAGTCATTAAGACTATGATATATATATATATATATATATATATATATATATATATAAACATTTTGAAAGTAGCGTAAGGGAAGTATTGAAGATTGAGAATGGGGGGCTGCGAATGTCCCCCCCATCATAATCTTTAAAATAAAGCCTACCAACTAAACTGAAACAATGCATCACAAAACTACCAACTGCTCTCTCTCTCTCTCTCTCTCTCTCTCTCTCTACTTTTTGTAAATGCGCGCGTGCAGCGATTCCGCGTCTGCATGAAATGCCCGTGTCCCCCATGTGCGACGTGCGCCGCTCCATTCCAAAACATTACTTTTCTGCATCATACTTTATTATGTAATAATATGATATCACTTTCATTCAGATGCTATTCTCCTAATCACTTATTATTAGAGAGGGGTAAGGAGTCATGTGCAGTGCACGTTAATGTTTTCAAATAAAAATTTACATGTGCTATTTTATTATTATCAAATTAATAAAATTATAGTTTCCTATTTTATTTATTCAAATATTTCGTTTCAAAGATTAATGTATTTGATGGAAAAAAATTAGATCTAGAATTACTCATAGGTCTAGAATAATGGGTTATGTCTAGATACAAGTTTTAAATCATGATTTGAATTTTTTATAGAACTAAAAAAGCACAAAATTTTGTTTTTCACCTTGTTCACGCTCACACAAATTCATTCAACAACTACAATCATGTTCTCAATTATAGGATAACATCATGGTTTGGAGTTTCAATATTGATTTGGGTTGAATGTTATACAAAATTATGTGAGATTTGTCAAAGTCCATAGTCTAATTTTGAACCCTAAAATCAATGTTCCTTAAACACAATCAAAGGAACTTATTGAACTCACCTTTCTTTGCACTAATTTTGAATAAGTTTGTGGCAATGGAGCCATAGGTTACGAATTATGGTTGCAAAATAAGTTTACAAGATTGATCTAATTAGATTGGACTATATATTATCATGCCCCATGCTTGGATTACTGTACCATTGGATATGCTGCACGCCCCCCCCCCCCCGCGCGCACTTGTATTACTGTGCCCCCCCCCCCCCCCCGCGCGCACTTGTATTACTGTCCCCCCCCCCCACAAAAAAGAGTCATAGAGGGTGACAAAGGAGAAGTTAGGATCACAAAGGGTGCTAGAGGAGGTAAAGGGCAAGTAGAGGTAGTGACAACAACAAAGAGGAGGAGGAGAATACAATCCTCTACACATGTGGTAGAGAAACTCTCTTGAGGTGGTTACAATGGCCTAAAGACAAAACATCTGGCCCTAAACAAAGAAGATAAGTAGGACAACTGTTGGCTTCCTCTTACTAGTGAAGATATTTCGGCCTAATCGAAGTAGACGAGGACGATCTTTGAACTCCTCTTGCTAAGGAAAACATTGAGCCTAGCTGAAGAAGGTGAGGAAGATGGTCGATAAGCTTATTTTGCGAGCAGAAGGATAATCTTTTAGGAGAGGCATCCTTGTTTTTTGATTTGGTTATGGATATAGCTTAGTTGGGACTTGCCAACTGGGGTGCTGGAGACTGGCCAACCCTATATATTATGTACCTCTTGACTAGTCTTATCCCATTGGCGTGTTGCACCAAACATGAGCTACGGCCCACCCTTAGCAGGGTCTAACGTAGTCATGCCATCAACTAAGCTCACCCTTGACTACTAAATATAAGGATCAATGATGATGATGATTATATATGGAGTGAGGTGTCAACTTGAATGTCTTGAGTTTAATTATTTATAAATCATACTTGATTTGGTTTAGGTATAATAGAAAATTAAAATGAGAACAAATCAAGGTTTACTGACCAATCTCAATAGCCTAATTGGATTCACATGGTTTTTCAATAAAAAAAATTCTTGAATGCTAGTCAAAGGAATAAATCCCCAAACCATCAATATGCTAATTGTAAGATCTTTTATAATTTTAATGATAACAAACATTATGTTGGTATTTCTGCACTAATTTATGAGGATTTGGAAATATTAATATTGTTAATTATATATATGAAATGTTATAAATGACGTGTTTCATCTAGTTTGGATTAAATTTTTAATGATTATAAAATAATTCTCTAATGATTTATGAAGTTCATCATGGACATGAAAAATAGATTTAACCTTTATTTGTTTAAAGTTTTCATGTCATACATATTTATGCCTAAGTTGAAAAATATGTGATGTGTGTTTAAGTTGGAATTAAAATTGAAACTCAAACATTTGATATAGTTGAATTCTAGATATTGATGAGTTTGATTTCTTTTATATCCAACCACAATGTTTCAATTGCTATCTTTGAATTCATTGAAGTGCATTACATATTATATAATATATGTGGTTATCTTCCTGGAAATATGGTCATGTGGGCTATAGTTTAATTGCACGAATTTGGGGGTTAGGAAAATTGACTTGATTCATTAAAAATAAATTCTACTCAAATTTGAATTTCCTTTGTTTTTAAGTAAATATGAAATATTCAAGTGGGCTTATTGATCTTAGATTAAGTCCTTTAGATCTGAAGATTGGTTGGACATTCATCGTTTATGATTCTATTCAAAGACACTAATGACGTACAATAAGTTACGAAAATTAATTGAATTCATCATTTTACTATTATGCCCAAAGATATTACATACACTAGTTGTTTGTGCAATCCTTATCTACTATCCCAAAAGCATAATCAAGTTAGGAGAAATTTCAAATAAGGGCAAAATAACTAAAATTCACACAAACAAGTATCGCCTTAATAACTAATCAACTCCTCAATCAGTTAGACAGGTGCTAGTCAAACATCACTTGTAGAAGGGTTTGAACACTAGCCTAAGTGAAGAACATTAACCCTTGGCTAGCCGAAGAGAATCCAAAAGACACAATAAGTCTTGGACAATGATGAACGAGACTAGCTTGGGATTGTTAAAAGACTTGGGTGAATATAAGGGATGCATCACCCATATATATGGGGGATACCAAACCTATGATCAAATCTAGCAAAATACTTTAGAAACAATCCAAATAAAGTAGGATTTGAGCAAGGAAATGAGGAAAGAACTCAACTGCAATAAAGTGCACACATTAAGAGAGATTCTATTTATGTTAAGAATGTCTATCAAGAGGTTGCAAAATTAATATTAGCTTTATAAAGGGCACAAGCTAAGATTATATGTAACTCCAAGTTGGAATTAGAAAGGGGTACCTATTTATATGTAAAGGACCTTCAACTAATCAATTCAACTATGTTAGTAGCTAGTGCTTATATAAATGGCTTAGTTTCATTTTCTCTCTCTCTCTCTCTCTCTCTCTCTCTCTCTCTCTCTCTACGCGTGCGCGCACACACACACACACAAAATCTTCTAGCTTTGCTTTATTCCCTTGTATCTTCTTCTTACCCCTTCTAATTCGAGTCTAATCACCTCCTTTTTTTTCTTCCCCTTTTCTGCAAATTTCTACTATTTTTATGATTCTAATGCCCTACTTTAAAGGGTTTGTCAAGTATGACAACTTCCCCTACCCCTTTGATGAGAGTTGACATAACGATCTCATCTCTATCCGTTTTTTATAATTAATCACACTTAACTACTTATTAAAAAGGTGCTTTGTATAGATTTGACAAACACATTTTTGGTATATGCTCAGTGGGACTCATTATATTACCAATTACCAAAGGAAGTAGAAAGGTGTTGTTAGTGACACCAACTCCAAAGATACCCTATGAGATACTGTTGAAGAAAGATATTAAGAAACTCTTGGTTAGGAAAACCACCAAGAAAAGACAAGACAATGAAGAAACCTAGCTACTTTGAACCCTTGTCTTGTCAACACTTACCAAGTTGACTAACTCTAATCTAGAAATTATTCAGAAACAAGTGTTGAAGAAAATTAGTATCATCCTTATCCCAAGAGGCCATTACCATAATGAAACCCATCCTAATGGACTTTAAGGATGAAATTAGGGTTTTGATGAAAGAAATGTTCAATAGATTATTTAGGACCAACTTGAAATCCCTTGTTAAGCAACCTCAGCTATGCCTTGAACTTAGGTCCAAGCAAGTTGACGTTCTATAAAGGATGAGGGTAACACTCCAGTCATCCGCATTAATAGCTCATTGGGTATAGACATTGTGTCAAGTGAACATATGACAAGATGAAATTAGGCCAAGCTACAGGGGAGGAGCAAGATAGGAGTTGGGTTCATAGGACCTATTGTCTGAAAGTCATGCTCCTTAATGATAGTGTAAAGGAGACATCACAATTGGACATCTTCATAGTCAGTGTGAGCCAGGTTTCGTAGTAATCACTGCAAACCGATAGTTTTGAGAAGCAATTTAGAAAATTGGGAGAGTTCCTTTGAAAGCCTTATTCAAAGGACATTGACTAACTATACCTTTTCCTAAGGGGGGAGGGGGTATAAAGTCCATAGTTTGATCTTTTCTTGATAGAATATAAAAAATCCATATATAGCACATAGCTTGATTTTTGGTCCAATATGGACAGGCAAGATCATGAAACAATCTAAGGTTACATTTATTTTCTGTGTTGCTTACCAAGTCCTCTTTCACATGTTACCTAAGGGATCCATAAATATCTAGAGGGAAATGGAAGACCTATTCCATGAGAACTTCTCCAAGGCCAAACCAAAAGTGAGACTGGGCGATCTTGCCATTCCCTACCACCCTCATAATTAATCAATGGAGCCAAATTGTTTAACTATTTCTAAAGCTTCATCTTTTTCCTCTCATAAATTTTAGGATTTAGACCCAACCATACCTCATCACCTACGGGATTTACAAATTTTAGACCCAGATCCCTAAGAATTTTTGTAGGTATTTACAGTCTCTTTCACATTCCCCATAGATAAAAGCACAAACCTCCCTCCCAAAAGAATCCTCCCTTTGGCATAGAGTTTTAGAAAAAATAAAGGGCTACGTAGGAAGGGGAAGAATAGCTTTACTATTTTTTTTTTAGAGGAATAAGGAAACCTCCATAGGAGGATCTACCTTAGATAAATTACCCCCTCCCCTCATCACCAAAACAAGGTTCAACCAAATTGTCCACTGGGAAGATAAAAAGTTGAAGGGTTAGATGGAAAAAGAACCCTCCTCATTTAAGGCTATCATCTGTTTAGTATTGTGATTACAAAAATTCTTACATGTTTGAGCATACTGAGAATCCAAGTGTTGACTCTCTCTTTTTAGTTGTTGGGAGTTCTTCTTTAGATTTACATTTTGACCTAAACTCTCCTCTTCATTGTCTCTACTCTTACATTCAAAAAGCTATAGATATTGGGAGTTCTTATTTATATTTACATTCTGACCTAAACTCTCATCTTTATTGTCACCCTCTTCTACAAATTCAAAGTTGGCTTTTAGTTGGTCGATTAGTATTTCCTTCTCAAATTTGCAAATGCTAATTAAGTTGTCCTCCAAATCAAAAGACAGATTGTCTCCTAAATCCCCTTCTTATAAAGCCTTCTACTTTTCCTTTAAAGCTAAGCCTAAAGGAGCAAATTGGTTGCTCAAGGTAACATTGATATCCTTTAGAGCAAATCAAGAGCAATTGCTTAAGAAAATATTTTCCTCCTTATTGTTCATAAAAGCAATTGTTAAATGTCCCACCTAGGAGTATATAGTCCAAGAGGGGGGTGTAACAACCTACTACTTATTAAACATTTTTTTTTTTATAAATATCATCTGTCTGAAATAGAACTGAAAATAACTCAGGATCAAAAGAGCACTGAAGAAACTTTGTCTGTCATACATAACTAAGCAGCGGTGTACAAAGTTGGGAACTGCTATATACAATACCAGAAAACTATAAAGCTCTGAAATATAATTATAACATAAAATACCTAGTGACAACATCCAAAACAATCTACCCCAAATCACTGGCATAAAAAATAACCTACCCTTCCAACTAGGGCAGCTCAAGACAACCTCTACCTGCGAGCCTGATTTGCTCGCCTAGCAGGATCACCTGAAAGATAATAAGTCACTAGGATGAGACAACGCTCAGTAAGTGGAAATATACTATTACTAGTGTGTGGCAGCTGAGTTAATCATTTAAAATATTATAATAATATTGTAATATGAGAAAATTGATAAACAGTACAGCATATATATCTATCATGTAATCTTTAAAATATAAATGTGTATCTGAGTTTGCTATCTGAAGGTACTGCTAATATAATAGTATAAACTGCTGCTGTGTGATATATCTGTACATAGGAACTTTTGCTATATCCTGGGATCTGTATATCATGATATATCCCCTCATTATAGGGTTGTGCAGCCCGTAGGCTGGACTTAACTTGGTCGGCCCTCCAAGTAAGTGAATCTCTATCATCCGCCAATCTGTATCGATCTATGTAGATCTTAGCCCACTGCAATCACTCTGGGCCATCTCAAACCTCTGTCATTGTCTAACCGGCTACCTCAACCTAGCATGCTGGGGAGACTGCAAATCTCTCCTAGCACGGTTAGACGGAATCCACATACTATTTGAGTCATGTGGTTGCTCGTGTTTGAAACTAGCAACGGTATCGTGCTTTGTTGTATAAATATCTTTCTGTAATTTCCACAGGGGTCTGATATCGTCTAATACTATATACATACATAAATATATAATCATCTTGCTGCTTTTAACATGATTTCAAAAATAACCATAACACTATAATTCGAAGTTGTATTATCTGAGATATCTGATTGAAATATATATATTATCTATCTGTAAATCTGTGCTTTCTGTCTGTACTATTTGTAATATCTGTATATAATATCTGTATACTCTAAATAATCTACTGTGGCATTTTGATGCTATAACTGCATGATTTGTCTAAATAATCTGTCTAAGTGTTATGGTTTAGAAATCATGTTTTTCTGGGAAATACTGTAAATTTCATTCATTGCTAATAATATGAAATATCTAAATATCTGTAATACTGTAAAATCTACATATTGTATTGTAATAAACTCATGCTCAATTTTTGTAATTCTGCTATAAAGATAATATTCATAATTCTCTAGAAAAATAATCTGATCTGCATGCTTGTAAATACATATTCATAATATTCTGTATACATATTAAAACTGCTATCATAGCATATTTCCCTTACCTTAAATCTAAAAAGCCTCTATTAAATTTTGGCCCTATACCCGCAGGGTTCCTAGTTCAACATCCTGAAAACAATATCCCCCGGAACAAAATATCAGTATTTTTCTGTATACAACACTTCTTATAACTGTAGGGAAAGTAGATTCTAAATAAAACACTTTACCCTGGATTTGGGATGAATTTCAAACCAACTTTCCCCATGATCAGCTCCGGAAGACTTGCAAAGAACTTCACCAGGAGCATCATGGTGGCCTCAGATCTTCAATCCGACAAGAAATGGAGCTAGGATCGAAGAGAGAAGGGGAGGGCAATGTAGAGAGAGAGAGAGAGAGAGAGAGAGAGAGAGAGAGAGAGAGGAGAGGTTTCTGCGCTGAAAATTATGTTAAAAAAATCTTAGTTTCAGCTATTTATAGAGCTGGATTCGTTGACGAGACACGTCACCTCGTCGACGAGTCCTATAGAAAGTTCGTCGATGAACCCGCACCCTCATCTACGAGTTTCAATCTGCTTTAAATCCCCTCTTAGTATCTTCTCATCGACGAGATCCTAAAGAGCCCTCGTTGAGGAAACCCCTGTGTTTGTCGACGAGTCCTGTAAGAATTTCTTGGATTATTACATTCTCCTCGCCTTATAAAATTTCAACCTCGAAATTTACTATCTGTATTACCCTTTATCATCCTATAAAAGAAAATGGTCTACTTATTTTATTACTTACCCTCACTTATGGTGGAGGAATACCGTGGTTACATTCTATGTTCTGAGAGATTATACATATAAAACTGAAAACTATCTACTTACTAAAATCAATACATATACTTGCAAAAGAAACATTATCTAACTATTATACTCTACCTGATTACCTCTAAACCTCTTGGAACAATTGCGGGTATCTCTGTCTGATTTACTCCTCAGGCTTCCAAGAAGCTTCCTCTATAGCGTGATTTTTCCACAAAACTTTTACTAATTGAATTTCTTTGGTGCGCAATTCTTGAGTCTTTCTATCTAGGATTTGTATTGGTACTTATTTATAAGCTAATGAATCCATAAGCTCTATCTCTGCATAGCTAATGATGTGGGACGGGTCTGGGACATATTTCCTCAACATAGCAACATGAAACACATCATGTATTCTGGATAAAATTGGTGGCAAAGTTAGCCTGTAGACAACTGACCTTATTCTTTCTAGTATCTTAAAAGGACCAATAAACCTAGGGCTCAACTTGCCATTCTTCCCAAATCTCATAATCCCTCTCATAGGAGCTACTTTCAAGAATACCCGATCTCCCACGTCAAACTCTAATTCTTGACGGCGAGCGTTTGCATAACTTTTCTGCCGACTCTGAGCGGTACTGATTCTTTCTTTAATTAGTCGGATCTTATCATACATCTGCTGTACAATCTCTGGACCCAAAACTCACCTCTTACCTACCTCATCCCAAAAAAGAAGAGAACGACATCTCCTGCCATACAGTGCCTCGTATGGAGCCATGCTGATACTAGCGTGGTAGTTGTTATTATAGGCAAATTCAACTAGTGGTAAAAATGGAGTCCAGCTATCTCCAAAGTCCAGCATGCACACATGAAGCATATCTTCCAATGTCTGGATCATCCTCTCAGTCTGAGCATTTTTCTGGGGATGGAATATTGTGCTAAGTGCTAACTGTGTACCCATAGCCTCCTGAAAACTTTTCCAAAATCGTGAAGTAAACCGAGGATCTCGGTCTGAGACTATGGATACTGGTACACCATGGACGTGAACTATCTCTTGAATGTATATCTCTGCCAGTATGTCCATGGAATAGCTGATTTTAATAGGGATAAAACGACCAGTCTTCGTCAAACAATCAACAACTACCCAAATTGCATTCAATCCCTGCTGCATTAGTGGTAACCTTGTAACAAAATCCATGGAAACGTGGTCCCACTTTCACTCTAGAATAAACAACGACTACAATTGTCCTGCTGGTCTCTGGTGCTCAGCCTTAACCTGCTGGCACGTCAAGCACTGCTGTACAAATTCAACAATTTCTCTTTTTATCCCACTCCACCAAAAGTACTCTCGTAGATCCCTGTACATTTTAGTACTGCCAAGATGGACTGTGTATAGTAATTTGTGAGCCTCCTCCAATATAGTTCTCTTGATCTCAGTGTCTGCAAGAATACATAGCCTAGTACAAAAACACAGGGCTCCGTCATCTGATATGTTGAACTCCTCTCCCTGACCATCCCGCACTTTAGCCATAACCTCTGCCAAGTCTGCATCATCACCTTGAGCTGCTTTAATTTTCTTATATAGGGTAGGTTGTATAACTAGGTTGGCAAAAAAAGCTTGAGGACTATCCTTTACCAACTCTATGCTGAGTCTCTCAAAATCCATCAGGATCGGGTGCTGAATCTCTATGACTGTTAATGCTGATTCAACTGATTTCCTACTCAGCGCATCTGCTACCACATTTGCTATCCCTGGGTGGTGACTAATAGTACAATCATAATCTTTAATAAGTTCTAACCACCTTCTTTGCCTCATATTCAATTCTCTCTGGGTGAAAAAGTATTTCAGGCTCTTGTGATCTGTGAAGATCTCACATTTTACACTATACAGATAATACCTCCAGATTTTAAGAGTGTACACCACTGCAGCTAACTCTAAATCATGCAAAGGGTAATTTTTCTCATATTCTTTAAGTTGTCTAGAAGCATATGCAATGACCCTACCGTGTTGCATCAGTACGCACCCAAGCCCCTTTAGGGACGCATCACTGTATATCACAAACCCATCCTCTCTTGATGGAATAGCCAACACTGGGGAAGTCACCAACTTATGCTTCAACTTCTGAAAGCTCTGCTCATAGTCATCTGTCCATTCAAACCTTACATTTTTCCTCGTAAGTTGCATCAATGGACCTGACAAACTGGAGAAACCATCCACGAAACACCGATAATAGCCTGCTAAACCTAGAAAACTCCTAACCTCTTGAACATTTCCTGACCTTACCCAATTCACTATTGCCTCTATCTTACTCAGGTCAATAGATACACCTGTCTCAGAGATTACATGGCCAAGAAAAGAAACCTGCCTCAGCCAGAATTCACATTTCTTGAACTTCACATATAACTTTCTCTCTCTCAATGTCTACAATACCAACCTCAAATGATGCTCATGCTCCTCAAAACTCCTCAAGTAGACTAATATATCATCAATAAATACAACTATGAACTAGTGTAAGTACTGATGGAACACTCGGTTCATTAAGTCCATAAATATCGCTAGTGCATTAGTCAACCCAAATGGCATCACTAAGAACTCATAATGCCCATATCTCGTACGAAACGCCATTTTCGAGACGTCCTCTGCCCTCACGTTCACCTGATGGTAACTTGATCGTAGGTCGATTTTAGAATAAACCAGGGTCCCCTGGAGTTGATCAAACAAATTATCGATTCTAGGAAAAGATATTTATTCTTAACTGTCATTTTATTTATCTCCCTGTAATCGATACACATCCTCATGGTTCCATCTTTCTTTTTCACAAATAGAACTGGCGCTCTCCAGGGCAACACGTTGGGCCTGATGAATCTTTTATCCAACAATTCTTGCAATTGATCCTTCAGTTCTTTTAACTAAACTGGGGCCATCCAATAAGGAGCTTTAGATACTGGCGCTGACCCCGGTGGAAGATCCACTATAAAATAAACTTCACGGTTTGGGGGTAAACCAGGTAATTCTTTTGAAAATACATATAAAAATTCTCTAACTATAGAGACATCAGCTCGTTTCAGTTCTTCTTTCGGTGATTCCTTAATGTAAGCAACAAATCCCCGGCAACCTTCTTGGATCAATTTCCTCACCTGAACAGCTGACGCAAGTTGTGGCGAAGAACGTACCTGCGAACCAAGAAATCTATATTCTGGCTCGCTTGGAGGTCTGAAAATCACTTCTTTTAAATGACAGACAATACTAGCATGATTATCTGTCAACCAATCCATACCCAGAATTATATCAAATCCTTGCATATTTAATATTACCAAATCAGCTGGCAATATTTTCCCTTGAATAGTTACAGGAAAACCCCTGAGTACCCTTCTACATCTCACCATTAACCCAGTCGGCGTAGCTACAGTTAACCCAATATCTAACAATTGTGCCTCATACCCTTTTAACTTAGTATATACCGCAGAAAAAAATGAGTGGGTGGCACCTATATCAAATAAAACAATAGCTATAAATGAGAGAGCAGTAAGGGTATCTGTAACTACGTCTCTAGCCACATCGGTGTCACTCGATATCAATGCGTACACTCTTGCCAGGGCCGTATTCCTCGGCTGTCCTCCATGGGGCTCCTGATAACCACCTCGATATGGTCTGGGAGCTGGTGCTTGAGATAGCAATCCCTGACACGACCACGATTGGTGCCCGGGTCTCCTGCATCTGTAGCAGATGTCCTCATCCATCCTGCATTCACTTGGATGTCTGTGGCCACATTTAGGACAAGTACGAGCAGCCCGTCCACCATAAAAACCACCACGGCCTGTCATCCGTCCCTGGCCACCTTCATAGGAATCTCCCCTCCATGGCCCTCGGCTAGAGCTCTCATATAAATCCTGAGGCGCGGACCTCTTCCTCCGACCCTGAGCTGCAGCACTCCTTTGCATACCACTCTCAATAATAGCAGCTCTATCCACCACCTTTGCAAACGTCTGAGCTCGAAAGTTGATAACTTGCTTAAATAAACTCTGCTTCAAGCCTTCTTAAAATTTCCTTGCATTTTTCTCTTCGTCTGGTGCTAAATATGGGGCAAAATGGTACAACTCAAGAAATCATGCAGTATACTGTGTCACCGTCATCAACCCCTGATTCAGATGCAGAAATTCTGCTGCCTTTGCACTCCGAACGATAGTAGGGAAATATCGCTCGAAGAATAATTCCTTGAACCTACTCTATGACACTAGCACTGGATTCGACCTTTGCTCCTCAATCATACGCGCTGATCTCAACTAGCGCTTTGCCTCTCCTGTCAGTTTAAATGTCGCAAATGCCACTTTCTGCTCGTATGTACATGCCAGTACTGCTAAAATCTCCTCCACATCCTAAACCCAATTCTTAGCCACAATCGGGTCAGGTCCTCTAGAAAAAGAAGGAGGCCTCATCTGCGTAAACTGCTCCATCGTGCAGCCACGCTCTCCTCCGCTTTTGGCCATCTCAGCCATCACCTTCTAGGTGACGTTGTGGATTATGACATCTGTATCTCCACCTCCCATATTGGAGGGTCCTGGTCAGTCACCTCTAGCATCTGTACCACTACTACCTGGATCCATCCTGAAAATACATAAAACACTATTTTAAAATCCTACATAGATTTACTTTACTCCATCCAACTAAAACCTCAAATTCACTGTCAATTATTTCCCTTATTCTTGCCCCAAAATCTAATCCTGCGACCCAAACATACGACTTGTCGATAGTTTACTATGGTTTTCCTGAAATCGTCACCCCAGGAAAAACACAAAAACCACCACAAAAATCCTGTATTCAGACCACAGAACAAATCCTCAAATTCTTTTCCTATATTCTGGTATTGTATCCACTGCATTCTAGAGTCTACAGAACCTAGCAACCTAGGCTCTGATACCAAACTGTAACGACCTGCTACTTATTTAACATATATATTTTTCTATTTGTATAACATAATATCATCTGTCTGAATACTAATAATAACATCCTAGGCCCAAAAGAGCACTGAGGAATCTCTATAAATCATAGACAACTAAGCAGCGATACACAAAACTGGGAACTGTTATAAACAATACCAGAAAACTATAATGCTCTGAAATATAATTACAATACAAAATTCCTAAGGACAACATCAAAATTTGAAACTATCCCCAAAACCACTGATACCCCAAAAACACACCTACCCTTCCAGGCAGGGCAGCCTAGACAGTCTCTAACCGTGAGCCTGATCTGCTCGCCTAGCAGGATCCCCTGAAAAATTATAAGTCACTGGGATGAGACAACGCTCAGTAAGTGGAAATATGCTATTACTAGTGTGTGGCGACTGAGTTAATCATTTAAAATATTGAAATAATACTAATATTGTAATATGAGAAAACTGATAAACTATACAGAATTTATATCTATCATGTAATCTTTAAAATATAACCGTGTATCTGAGTTTGCTATCTGAAGGTACTGCTAATATAATAATATAAGCTACTGTTATGTGATATATCTGTACATAGGAACTTCTGCTATATCCTGCTAATTTCAGAAAACCATGGTAAATCCTTCGATGGTTTCATTTCTAGGTTGAGGGACTTGAACTCAGAAAATTTAGGTTGGGATGTTGGGATGAGTGGGTATGTGTGTGAAGTTAATGTTGGGATGGAGATTTTTACCTCAATGGTTTTGAAATGGAATTGGAATATGAATTATTAAATTATAACCTGTATATTATATCAATTCCATTATTCCGTAGTTGCATTAATTATGTTAAAGGTGAATTTTCTAAGTCGGGTTATATCCTATTTACATACTGTCAGATAGTGCCATTGTATTATTTGATTCAGGTGCAACCCACTCGTTTGTGCCTCGGGGATTTGTTAAACTATGTGGGTTAGAGGCTCAATTGTTAAAGATTGAGTTAGGAGTGGGCACAACGACAGGGTCAGTGTTAATATGTAGCAGGGTGATCAGTGTTAATTTTTGGGCTGAACCGAACTGGTCTCACTTACGGGGCTGAGACTCCCTAGTTTAATTTCGGGCTGAACTGAACCGATCTCATTTACAAGCCTGAGACTCCCTAGTTCAATTCATGGGATGAACCTAACCGGTCCATAAAAAATAATTTTTTTACATAATACAATGCTTCTAAATATAAGCATAAATGTACACATTAAAACTCTAAAATGTATGCACTCTCTTATGATATGATTTGAGCTTAGTAGAATAAAGGGGGTTTATCTAAATAATTAATGCACAAATAAAACATATGAATATATAAGATGATTATTATGTTCTCTGTTAGAATTTGTGTATTCCCAAGAGGGGGGGGGGGGTGAATTGGAATTTTAAACTTTTTCTCCTAGGTTAATGTATTCAACAACAGTATATGCACAACCTAGGGCATGTCTATGCAATTTCCAAATGCGTAGATAAATATAATATGAAAATTAAGTCATACACATCATTCACCCATAACATACATGTGGGGTAAATGTAAAGTGCGAAAATGTAAGCAAACACACGATATGTTATCGGGGTTCGGCCAACTGTGCCTACGTCCCTGCCTCAAGCTCGCAAGCTTGAGGATTCGACTAGTAGCTCACTTAAGGGTGGAGCGGTACCGTTTACAACCAGGTCAAATTAACACAGGGCTGACCTCAACCTTAACCAGGTCAATTAGCGGGGCTGACCTCAACCTACACGCCTTAACAGGATGACGCACCTAGCTTTCCTAACCGGGTCTAAGCCAATCTAGGACTATTCCAGGGCTAGTCTCCCTCTTCAGGCCAGTGCCTAGAAATACAACCAAAGTGTATTACAATGAAATGGTACAGTGATTGTGCTTTCAAGTAAAGCATATATGTACCCAAATTCGCCCAATAATATACACCACAAATATGAAATAATTTGTAAGCTCAATGCGGTCTAGATGATTCAACTCTCAAAGGTATTTTCTATCGTTGTAATGAGTGCGTGAGAGTGCAAACCTAAATGATCTTTGTATCACAGGATATTCAATCTAAGTGCTCAAACAAAGATATTATCCAAACTTCATATATTTCAATCAACAAGTTTTCTCAATACATATATGTATATGAAGCTCTAGCAACGTATAAGTTTGGTTTGCAAAAGGATACTCAATCTTTGTATTCAGCAAGGGATATATGAGTTAACGAATATTGCAACAAAGATTTTATCACACTAGCAAATATCTCATCAAATATTTTCAAGATAAAAACACAGTAGATATTTGAAAATGTTTTTGCAACCAAAATGCAAATACCCTCTTCTTACGATCTTGCAATGAAGGTGCAAGCTTAGAAGATCTAACAAGGTTTTCTTAGGAAATGCTTATTAGCAAAAAGCCTCCTAAGAATCCTTAGGTTTGGCTCTCAAGAAAATCACATCAAACAAGTAGCATAAGGAGCGCAAACCTATTTAGTAAAACACTCAACCAACTTACAATTGATGTAGGCAATACGGGAAGGTAAGATTGAGTGGGTGGAGCTTGGAAATGAGTATTATAGGGTTTTGGTTTTTCAAAGAATTTTTCCCTAATCAAAGTGAATAAATCCCTCTAATTTTCTCAAATGAACTTGTATATATAGGCAAGGGAGAAAATATGACCGTTGGGGACCTATTGGGTATTATAAGAAAAGTTTAATGACGTTTAAGGCATTTTAACCCTGTTTTAACAAATATTAACCACGGTAAAAATAGGACCAACCCGAGAGGTCCGGTCGACCAGGGCTCAAGTAGCTCGGTCGACCAGGACTCTTTTGAACTGAGTGGTCGGTCGACCGAGGAAGGGCGATTTTTCAAAGTTCCGAGGTTCGGTCGACTGGGGCTATTTTGAACTGAAGGGCTCGGTCGACCAGACAGTTGGGAATTCTCCCAAGACCCCTCGGTCCACCAGGTTGTTGGAGTACAAATTTGGTCAGTTGACCGGGAGGTCAAAATGTTGACTACCAAGTGGTTCGGTCAACCGGGGTCAAATGAACTATAAGGGGTCAGTCGACCGGGCCTTGGTCAAATTGTTGACCCAGGGCCAGTTCGGTCGACCGGGCCAAGTTGAACTGAATTGGCCGGTCAACCGAAAGTGCATCAAGTGTGCATTTCGGTCCCGTATTGACCCAAACAATTCCTATTCAAGTGTCTAACAAATATATGTGAGTATGTGTGTGTCCTAAGGCCACTTGGGGTCCAATTTGAAAGCACCGAAAAATTCCGGTGTCGATCGACCTTTGGTCGACCGAAGGTGCATCCTAAGGTTTTTCTACGGCCCTTTCTCATTCATGGTTCGGTTTGAGCTTACGTAGTAAATCATATGTGTGATGTGTGTGAGCTTATTACAAACCAAATGCCCCTAATTACTATTATAGACCAATATAGATATATTACAAAGAATATGATTTGGTCTTCAAGCTTTTCTTGCTTTGTGCACATCTTGATCTTATCATTCTTGATTCCTACACAAAACCTCAAACGCTCATTAGATACAATGAGTATTTATCATCATCAAAACCGGGCGTGACCAATAAGGTCAACATTTTCCAACAAAGATATTTGCAAATAAAATTATTTGGAGAATCTGGAGTTTACGTTCAAAAGGATTTGTGTAATAAATAATTTCTCCAAAAAAAAAATGTTTATCAAGAGAAATAACCGGAAGAAATATTAAGGCTACTCTAAAAAATGATTTTAATAAATGAAGATGCAAATGAGAGTAAATGTATATGAATGTAAAATAAATTCCCAAAATAAATATGCTCTCTTTCAAAACGATTTTGAAATAAAATGAATATAAAGAGAGTGGAAAAGTTTTGATAAAAATATGTCCCAAAGAAATGATTTTATCAATAAATATTAGTTTTGGGGGAACTTTGATTAACAACGGTTTAGAGAGAATTTAGAGTTAATCAAAGTTACTAATTTGAGTTATGGAGGGGGTATTTATAGATTTTCAAGAAAATATGACCGTTGGGGACACGCTCGGTATTTTCCAAAATATTTAATAAAAAGTTAATTATATTTAAGCCCTTAAAAATTTCGAAACCCAAGAGGTTCGGTCGGCCATGGTGCCAAGTTCGGTTGACTAGGGATAATTTGCTTGGAGAGGTTCGGTCGATCGATGATCTATGCGTGTTCTAGTTCGATCGACCAAGTGGTCAACAGTCAACCCTAGGGAGGTTCGGTCGACTGAATGGTTTTGTGTATTACAGTTCGGTTGACCGAATATGCCAATTTGAGTCATTCGGTCATTTTCTTCTTATAAGATTGTCCCTATTCATATGATAATTAATTTTAAAACAATAGGGCACATTTTTATGCAATATTTTGGGACCTAAAGGCAATCTATGGTTTTTTAGAGATAACCCTTAAAATCTGACGTTGGTCGACCGAATGAACCCTAAGGTCAATCTATGGTCTTGTGCCCTCTATGGTCAATCTATGGTCCTGTTTAAGTAAATAATCATATCATGTAAATGCATACATTATTACAGGCCAAATAAAAATAAATGCAATACAAATTAAAATCAAAATGTCTTCTTCTTTTGCTTTTCATTTTCTATGGAGTTCGCCATGAGTGTGTGAGTTTTATGTCCCTGCTGGCTTCCATTTTGCGGTATCTTATGTTTTTGCTAAAATGATAACCTGTTCACACACTAAATGTACACATAAGATACTGGTGGTTTGTCAGCATCAAAATAGATATCAGACTCAAAATGCCAACATTCATGATCTTAGATTCGCTTTGTAGGAGTAGTGATAATATAGAATTTACATGCTTTCAGTAGATTGATAGAAAAAACCTTTAAAATCTCTTATTTTTACTTTCTTTTACACAAAGTTGTAGCAAACTAGATTGGAAGTGGTGAATAACTACACCAGAGTCCCTATAGATCGATACCCAACTTGCTCATTATTCTACTGAACTTGGGAGTAGTTAGGTTTAAAAATTTTATTTTTCGTGGTTGAGGACCCAAACCTTGACTAAACGAAGCCCTACTAATTTCTAACAAGTATTTAATTATTATTATATAGAGTAAACAAAGATTTATTCTATGTATAAACTCATAAATGTTGTAATAATTATTAACTAATCCTAACTACTTTTCCACAAATGTTGTTGAAAAACTACCTTGGTACCAATATCAGTCAAATGTCATAATTGGTCGTGAGGATACCAAAAAAAAAAACAATCTTGAAATTCAAAATGTGAGGTATGTTATTAATTTCATCTATTTCATATCATCACATTTTTTTTTTATTTTTTGCATAGAAAACCATTTTTCCCTTGCTATATAATTTTTTTTTTAACTATATGTCGTAGTGAGAAGACTTGGAAATAATATTGTAGGATGCCAAAAAAAAAAAGAAGGTAATATTATGAAATGCTACTTTTCAACTTGATTATATTGTACGCTCACAACCATATCTATCTTTGTAAAAATAATTATGGTAATTTTCTCTCACTCCTTTTTTTTTCCCCTTAAAGAGCATTTATTCACATAATATCAACTATACTAAACATAAATATTTGAAATCTCAGTACGTGTACACGTTATCGTTGACCACCACAACAAAAATTTACGCAACTATGGGATTTTTAAGGTGCCTACTATTTTAAGTACAAAAAAAAAAAACTTATTTTACAATTGTGTACAACTATATCTAAAAATGAAAGTATGCAACAAAACAAAAGGAAAGAAAAAAATAATAAGAAAGAAAGAAAGAAACGAAAATTAGTAGTGTATATAAACTTTTATTTGAACAATTACCTACACAAGTTTTTAAGTAGAGGAACATATGACATCGTAGAGAAAAAAAATAATATTTAAGAGATTAAAATGAAATTAATATTGCTAGAAAAAATTTTAATGATATCTTGTTGTTTATATATAAGTACTCAACGGTGTGTCAACAAAAGTAATATACAAAACCAATAAAAGAACTTTTAAAATTTGTATAGATTTTTAAACTATTGTTTCACATTTTGAATAGAAGGGTAGTTTTAATTATATGTTTTATGCTCGTAAACATTGATACCGCGTTTTGATATTATTATTCTTATGTGTTGGTAGTTTGATAAAAGTTAAAAATTTTGTAGAAATTAGTGTCATAATTGTAACAAAAGGTCGTTACCCAATTCTTAAGTAATTTACCCTTTATTTTGATAAAAGACACCATATTGTAATAACGCATGTTAAAGTTTTATTAACATATGACCTCATATGGTAGTTTGATAAAAGTTAATTGAAGTGGTTGATCTAGGTATTGCGGTGTGTGTCCTTATTTTTATCTAAAGATGCTACTTATCTCATACAATAAAAAAGTTTGACAATAAATCACGCGGTAATTACTTATCATTTTCAAACTTGAAAAAGTATTAGGTAATGTAATTAAATTAAATCTTTCAAAATAATGAAACTTTCAATTACGATGACATCTTCTAAAAATGAATAACGTTTAGGGCATTAGGCTGAGCCTTCGAAGTTGTTATTTGTTTCAAAAGGTGTTAAATAAATTAGTGCCCAAAAGAATAAACACGCCCGGACTTTAGGAGTTTATGATCAATAGTATCTTTTAGCAACCCAAAATATGATGTCCATAACATTTCATTTACATATTTATTTGAGGGTTGAGATCTAAATTGTTAGTAATATCACATTATGTGAGAATAAAAGATTCAACAAAATATGAAAATTATATTTTGATCCTCCACTATAGTAAATTTCATGTTGAGTTCAATTTTTTGATACTAACTTTTGCCCTCAGTTATGGTCAGCACATTAGTGCTACAAAAATACAATATATTTAAAAGTAAATTATTAAATATTTTACATGTTAATTAGTATTTTTATGATCTATGTTGTTCCCGACTACCTAACTCTGATACGAATTGTTGTGCCAACAATCAGCGCTATGATACCAATTGTTGGTGTCGAGTGTGTGTAGCGAAATACCTCACATGAACTCTCCTAAAACAATCAATGGAACAAGCTAGCAAACACTTGATGATGAACTATATTAAACAAGCAATCACTTAATCAATGAAAATCTATGGAAACAATAACTAAAGACACAAGAATTTACGTGATTCGACAATTTGCCTATGTCCACGGAAGTATCGACTATTTTCCACTATCACAATGAAGTTTACACCAAGCTTATCAAACTAGGGTTACATAATAATGATTAAATACTAATCTAATGCATATAGAAGACTTCTACTTAATCTAAAACACTTCTTGTAACGGCCCATAAATTTTTAACTATTTAAAATAATAAGAAAGATAATAAAAAGGAAAAATGAAACATAGAAGAAAGGGGAAAAGAAATTTTAAGGGATAATTGGCGGGTGCTCATTGACGGGCTGGATTTTCTCGTCGACGAGAAACCTTTTGAGCCTCGTCGCCAAGTATGCTTGTCTCGTCAATGAGGGTTTACCGAGAGAGGTTCTCACATTCTGAATTTCATCGACGAGATCATGGTCTCGTCTACGAGTGGTGTTCTTGGGCTCGTCGACGAGTTCAGATGTCTCGTCGACGAGGTCACATGGCAAGTTGCTTATAAATAGGGAGAAATCAGTTTTCAGTGGAGAAAATTTTATTTTTTTCAGTTTCTCTCTCTAAACCACGACTCCTCTGCCTTCTTTCTTTGATTTCGGGCCAGATTTAGTTCGGTTCGATGATCGGAAGCTACCACGAGACTTTTGGGAAAATTCTCTGCAATATAGGTGGAGCGGATTTTCGATTTGAGAAGTTTGGGAAACATCCCAAAACTAGGGTAAGTGAAATAATTTAAGGTATTATTATTATTTTGAGGTATTTAGAGCCTAGGAAGTATTATAAGGGTATTTTTCTGAGATTTGAGAAAGTTGAGATTTTTGGACTACAGGGTCTCGTTTTTTTTGGATTTTGAGCAGGAATTCTGAGGAGCGGGTTAAGGGAGATACTTTATAATAGTATTTTGATAATTTTAAAATGACTAATTTTGGGTATAATTTCTACATATTCAGGTATAATTTTTCTTCACCATGCTGGTATTGAAAATACTATTTTTAAATATTTATATTATATTGGGAAAAATCGTGTGGTTGAAACCATTTTTGTTAATTAAATGATTGTGAGCATTGGGGAAATGATGAATCATTGAGACTGCGAATATTGTTTGGTTGTGATTTCTTCCTGGTTGATTATACTGGTTGATTGTAGATACTGATGTTGTGTATACCGTGGTAGAACTTTGGATGTGTTGAATGATTGGTTTGCTGTTGACTTGTGAAGTGGTTTATGTAAATTGCAATATAACTTTGGTAGTGGTATGAGGAGGTCGTTATATCGTACTTGGTATAACCATCATATAACGTTGGCAGTGGTATAATGAAGTCGTTATATGGGCGTTTATGTTGGGAGGTAAACATTGGCAGTGGTATGAGGAGGTTGTTTACGTATTTACCATGAACAAAGTGTTTGTTTTGTAACCTGTTTGGATTGATTAGTCCTGTGTGGCTCAGTCTTGTGTGGACATATATGTTGTGTGATTGGTTTGTCTTGTGTGGACCTTGTAATCTATGTGATTGGTTTGTCCTATATGGACCAGTCCTGTGTAGACGTGTATGATGTGTGTGTTAGAGTCCTGTGTGGACGATTACATGATATGTGGATGTAGACCCTGTATGGGTATGATTGAAGACTGTATAATTATCCTGTGTGGATTGACTGTGATATGCATATATGTGTGGGGTTCTGTGAAACAAATGTTGCTGGCTATGTGTGACTTTAATTAATTAAGTATTTAGGGTAAAGTAGATTACTCCACCTGAGGGCTTGCTGAGAAAGGTGAGTACTCTGGTAATTATTTGTGGATACTAGAGTAGAGGGAAGCCACTTGTATGGGGGGGTGACCTTCCCTATTCTTTGTTCGATGGCTTACTGAGAAAGGTGAGTGCCTTGATGTTAGCACTAGAGTAGATGGAATCTACTTGTATGAACAGGTAGACTTCCCTATTCTCGGGAATTATCAGTAAAATATTTATGTATGTGAGCATGTGATTGGATGACAAGGCGTTAACCATGGTGTGATTATGAGCGTGATATTTTGGCTACTAGTGGATCATGAATGGGATTGTATGGTTATTTTAATTATATATTAAACACTTCAGCCACACACTGTTATAAATTATTTTCCTTACTAAGAGGTGTCTCACCCCATCGATGATTCAATCTTTTCAGGTTATCCAGGTGATCGAACTTAGATAGCTCCAGGGCGGGATAGTTTTATGAGTGGTACCAAAACGGTTATGTTTTTAGTCTTTATGTTTAATATATTTTATTCAGGTTTTGTAATATGAGGATTGAGGTTGTAATTATTAAGGATCTACCTGTGTAAATATATAAATCTGGTATATTTTGTTGAGGTTATTTTATTATTTCCGTTGCGCGAATGTTATTAGAGACACGTGTTGGTCTCATAACACTCCGGGCCCCACTTGGTGGGTCAGGGGCGTTACACTTCTGTAGCGATTTCCTAGAGGAAATTCCTCTAAAAACTCCTAATCTACTAATTTTTTATTCGAAGTTCTGTGACGTCCGTAAGCATAACCATCGACGATTTACTTTTGGAAACTGTCAATGGTTACACCCAAAATCGTTGCAAGTTTGCTCTCAATCCTACCATCCTACACCTCTCTCTTGTTCCTCGCTTTAAGTTACTTTCCCCAGTGCATGTGTTCCACTCAGAATATGAGCCACATCCCCAACAATCTCCACCTCTATGAATATTCACCACTTAGGAGAAATCCAAAAGCATAACCCCGCCGCTGCTCCACCCGTGCTAGTAAATTGGGACCTGCCTCCCGTCTAACACCTAGACAAGTAAACCAAGTCCAAGCCACGCTTGAACTTGTTCGTGGTAACAGGAACTCCACCTAGCTGAACACCTAACTCCTTGAACGATCCTTTAAACTACAACACAACCTTAGCAACCTCAGCCACTGCCAATAACTCCGATTTAGTTGTAGGAGCAAACGGTCGGTTTGGCCAAATTTGGTTAATTAATCAAAAATTTCGATTAATAAATTATGTTAATCGAACCGACCAAACAAGGAGAGCTACCCAAACCAAACCCGACCGAATTCCTTTTCGAGTAATTCGGTTAATCGAATCTAACCAAAATGATTAAAATTAATTATTAAAAAATAGAATATAATTGTACCTGAGTCATTGACTGGCCCCATCTAGCTCAGGGAAGACTAGATGAGGGATTTGGGATCGGGATCGGGATGGGAATTGGGAATTGGGAATTGGGAAGAGAGGCTTAGCCGTTTGTGCTTAGGGCCTGACCCTCAGACGAAGCAACAAAGACTGAAGAGGCAATTTGCGAAGAGGGAGGAGGAGAAGTGGAGAAGGACTGGAGGAGAAGGGGAACCGAGGTCCAAGATTGAGAGGCGAGAGGCTGTAGCGTGGAGGAAACTCTGAAGGAGATGGAAAACCGAGGGTCCAAGACCGAATCATTGAGAGGCTGCGACGCAGAGGAGAGGACACGAACTTCAGCACCTAAAACTATGGCTCCACTAATTGTCATCCTATTTGCCATTGGATCGCCCAGCTTGAACCCATCTTTCTTATACCCTAGAAAGATGTACCATTTAGACATCATACCAAGCCTAGATCCCACGTCACTAGAAACGTGCATGACTGGACCTCCAAACTCTCTCAAACTCGAGAAGTCTACCACATAACCTGTCCAAGTCTTTCCTGCAACTCTCCCATCTAGTGATACTTTTGGTGATAGATTAATCGAGAACCCGCCATACTCACTGAATTTACCAAGAAGTTCCTTGCAAGCCCCGCATACACTATGCCATGTTCACAAAACTCCTTGAATGCCAGCGTACTCAGTTCCAATATCTGACTTGAAGAATTCTTTCTTGGTCTGGTACTCCACCTCAGCCACAAGTTACATCTAGCAAACATCTCTAACTTGTGCCACATGAGATACCACCAGACCTTTCCTGATAACCTCACGAAGAACCCATGTCCAACCCGTGATGCTACCCTCACCAGTCCCCAAACATCCAAAATAATATAGTTAAAAATACCCTTCGTTTTGTGTGTGGTTGTAGTATACAAAGCGGTATTATCTAACTCAGAACTCTCAACTGCAACTCCACCTAAAACTGTGTTACCCAGTAGTTCATAAAGATTTCCTGCTATCCTCTATCCCTTCATCACCATCAAGACGCCTTTACACACCATCATTATCCTGCCTTCAGACTTATACCCGTTACAATCCAAAGTTCCCAATGATATCACATTCTTCCATAGATTAGGTACATGCCTTACACCACACAACATCCTTGCCACACCATCATACATCTTGATCCTAATATCCCACATTTTGACAACTTTGCAGACTACATCGTTTCTCATCAGAACGGAACCAGATTTCACCAATATGTAAGTGGTGAACCATACTTTGTTAGGCGTCATGTGAAAAAAATATCTCGAATTTAGGATCCAAGAATCCGTGAGGCGTTCTGAACCTAATGAAACAAAAAGCATCTCACAATCACTACTCCCCGAGTCTTCTTCTTCCACTATATTAACAGATTTTGATGAACCCTCTTGAGCTTTTGCTTTTCCCTTCTACTACTCCAGACACTCTGATTTTATTTGCCCTATTTTTCTGCACTTAAAACAGCAAACGTTCTTTCTTCTTCTGGATTGCCATTGAATTTTATTGCCACTCAATTCGCTCCAAGACTTGCCTCCCCCACGATCCTGATTTTCCTTTGCCACGAGCCCTTCACTATGTGAACACTTATTGCTAGCCTTCTTCCTTTGATAGAGTCCTAGCAATGCACTCGTAATGTCCTCCAAATCCAAGGTTTCTTTCCCCCAAGTTAGAGTCGTAACTAGATTCTCATATGTAGGCAACGTAGGTAGGGAATTCAGCAGCATCAACGCTTTGTCCTCTTCCTTAAACTTCACATCAACTCGCTCCCAATCACTAATGATTTGATTAAATGAGTTGATGTCCTGAGTCAAGTCTCCAAACCCTCAGGCATCTTAAACCAATATAATTTTTGCTTAAGATACAACTTGTTCATGAATGACTTGAACATCTACTGGCGCTCCAGTTTCAGCCAAACTGCTGCCGACGATTCTTCATCCATGAGATGATACAACACGTCATTGGCCAGACATAACCTGATAGTAGACACAACTCTCGCTTCCAACTCCTTCTAACTTGCATCGTTCTTGCCTTCCGACTTCTTTTCGTATAAACCCTTCACCATCCCTTGCTATACTAGCAAGTCCTCCACCCTTTTCCAAAGCCCGAAATTCCCCATTCTATTGAACTTACCAACCTTGAATCTTGTAGAAGAAATCTCAGCCATTTTGAACCAATAGCTCTAATACCAATTGTTGTTCCCAACAACTCAGCTCTGATACCAATTGTTGTTCCTGAAAACTTGACTCTGATACCAATTGTTGTTCCAAACAACTTGGCTTTGATACCAATTGTTGTTCTTGTTTACCTAACTTTGATACCAATTGTTGTGCCAAAAATTGGCGCTCTGATACCAATTATTGGTGCCGAGTGTGCACAACAAAAAACCTCACACGAACTCTCTCAAAACAATTAATGGAACAAGCAAACAAGCACTCGATAATAAACTATGCTAAACAAGCAATCACTCAATCAACGAGAATTAATGGAATTGATAACCAAAGATACAAGAATTTATGTGGTTGGACAATTTGTCTACGCCCATGGGAGCAGCGACTATTTTTCATTATCACAATGAAGCTTACACCAAACTTATCAAACAAGGGTTACATAATAATGATTAAATACTGATCTAATGCGTACAAAAAACTTCTATTTAATCTAAAACACTTTTATAGCGATTCCCTAGAGGAAATTCCTCCAAAAACTCCCAATCTACTATTTTTTGATTTGAAATTCCATGTCATCCGCGAGCATAATCGTCGATGGTTTGCCATCAATCTTGCCATCCTGCATCTCTCTCTTGTTCCTCGCTTCACGCTACTTTCCTTGGTGCATGTGTTCCACTCAAAATATGAGCCACATCCGTGACAATCTACTTAACTTACAATTGCATATAATAATTGTGTTTCTTTCATTAACACATTTTCATGTGCCTAATATTTCCTTTTATATAACAAAAATCAAAATATTATGACTTGTTCCTTGTTTGCATGTTAAAATATACGTGCGCGCGCACAAATAATTTTTTATTTGGAATTTATATATATATATCATGCTTGAAAATATGGAAAAAATTACTTTAACAAAAGAGATACAATGAATAGATAGGATAGGAAGTAAACTATTAGGAAAAATGTAATTGTGCGCTTGATTTTTGCTTCCAAATTTCAACTTTATCAAGAAAAATTGCAAACATTATGTTTTGTTGTAAAAATGACTTAGTTTGATAAACTTTTGAAAATGTTAAGCCTATGTTTAGAGAGACCTAAAATTTAAATTTTTATCAGATTTAGATAATATGTAACATGAAATTATATTAAAATTTATTCAAATTTATCTAAATTCAAATTTAAGATTCAAAATTCATACTTCAAATACTGTACAAGAGTCTTAAATTCAAAGTAAATAAGCCTTTGATATGTAATCATTTATAATTATTTTTAACTCGATAAGAAGCATACAACTAGGATGCATAAAATGTAATTTTTCTTTCATCTCATACCCCTTTTCACTTCTCATAAATCCAAACTTGTAAAATAAAAATTTAAATTGTACAGGTTAAACCACAATTATATAAAGAGGTAGAACATTTAAGAATCTATTTAAAAATTTTATGTGAGACCTTTCTATTCACGCATATATCATTGCGCATTAATTATAGAATGTTTGATTGAAATTAGGGTTCCGTAGACTCCATGGGCGTCCAAGCACATTCCCACCGGACCCACCCCCATCGCCATCATATTCCCACTTGCAATGGCCAAAGTGTTCCATCACTGCACTGTCTTCATACGAATTTTCTATTTTTTTTTAATAAAAAAAACTAATATAAAATATGTATTTTGTTAATAAAAATAATAATGGCATTTTTACACCTCATCTATGATCCGCAGAGCTTTAACGTTTAGTTAAATTCTTCACGGGAGTTATACCTATTACAATCATGACTAAAATTTTAAAATTTTAAATTCTTTATGTTCTTTTTGACTGAATTATTTTTTAAAATTTTAATATAATTTTAAAACTTCATTAATTTATCAAAGTACTAGGCTCATTCTCCCCCTTAATTGAAGTCATAAATAATCATTTTTTGCATATATAGTTATATGACGCACGTTTAATATTATAATAATATAATAATAATGATGTTATTTGGTCATTTGTACTATAAATATGCATAAATAACACTCAGTGGAAAAAATTTTGATTGATTTTTATAAATTTTTTATTAAAAAAAAATACTAGTAATACCCTTTTAAATTGAAAAGTTGTTAATCGAGATAAATTTTTACTTAGCGGCTGAATCATTATTATTTCCGCGTTTGATTAATCCAACATAGAATTTTCTTCAAAATAAAATTATCTTCTTACTTATTTATTTTCATCATTTATCATTTTATTGTCAACAATTTTAATAAATAGTTTATTTGATGTATATTTAAAAAATATGTACAGAAATTTTAAAAATAATGAAATGATGATTAAAAGAAAGTGCTTTAAAAGTGAGAATAAAGCACCTTTTTTTCTAAGGCAAAAGGAAGAGAGCAAGCAACAATCTTACAGCGAGCTGGGAGCAGTGCCGCTAGGCCCCACCTGGTCCAGATGTCACATGATCTGCAAGCCTCAGGGAAAGATCGGTTGGTCCAGACACCACCAGATTGTTTGACCATATGGTCAACAAAATCTTCAAACATTGTGGTGGTACTGATATCCACCTGTCGTCCCTTGACTGGTGGTCCTCATGGTACTCTGATGGGCCCATGCCACACCCTGTCATTTACACCCGCACCAACCTCACCTCCATTAGTGATGGTGTAATGGCAACTTTGAGACTAGGAACAATTTCAAGAAACTTCAAGGGTCAGAGGTAGGACCCAATCCTATGTGGGTGCACTTTCCGAAACCTCACCATTTAATTAACTGGATTTGACAGAACCCTTTCACGTCCGCCATGAACTTTGTCTGCGTCCCTTCTGTTTTTTGGCGGGTAAACCTACATTTTACTGGTAACAACTGTAGAAAGCATTCACCATTTCCCGCTTTACTCTGTGATTTGGAGAACGCAGCATTAATGCCTCAAAAGAACAAAATTTATACCTTTACACACGTTTATCCACCCCCTAGGGTTTTGTCTTATTTTATGTTATGTTGCTCACGTTTCACTACAGCAGAGAGAGAGAGTAGTGAGCAGTGAGTAGTGAGAAGAGACAAAGAGGGTTTCCTTTCTGGGTTTTCTTTGGTTGCTCCACTGAAGAAAAAAATTAGGGTTTTAGAAGCTGAATGTGGGTTGTCAAGGCCTGAACTTGTCTGGGTCCCTGGAATTTAATGGAATTTAGTTGTGGATTTGAAGACCCTTTCGGTTCTGCTTTCATGGGGTGGTTGTAGCTGGAGGGTCCGAGCTCTGTGAAGAAATTGCAAGGGGAAAGGGTAGGTGTGAGCTGTGATTTCAGTGAGTTCAAGCCTCTTGTTCTTTGTAGTTTTGCTGCTTTGAAATAGTATAAATCTCTCATGGGACACTTCGTAGGGAGCCACATTGTTGTGTTTCATCAGGCACGGTGGTTGTAAGAAATGCAGCTTCTTCCGGAGGTTAGATCTCTGAAAGTGACTCTATTTGTGCTGTGTTTGTCAGTCATTTAGGGTGTTGGCTCTGTCTCTTTTGCAAAAATTGTTGTTTCTATGAGCTGTGGCGTTTTTTCTTTTTCCACTACCACTTTGTTGGGAAGGGAATCAGTCTCCTGAAGAAGCTCCGCCTCGCATGAGTTTGGGAATTTAGGGTTTTGGTTTATCATTCTTCCGGTCAAAATGCTAAGTAGCTTAACACAGTAGTTTATGTTTAAAGCTGTAGCGCTTACTTCCCACGTTTGTTTCTTTCCGAGGAGAAATGTGGTGCTTGGTTCCTATATTTGTTTTGCGTTCGATACTTTGACAGCTTGGAAGCCCCATTTTGTTCTACACATTGAGCTTATATCTTGCTGGAGTGAAGCCATTTTTAGTGTGAGTGATGACGCTTTTCAAGCTTTTAGTGGTATCCCTGGTTTTTGCCTCTGCCATGGGTCAACTTCCTTCGCAGGACATTTTGGCACTGCTTGAAATCAAGAAAGGAATCAAGCACGACCCGACTGGTTATGTCCTTAATTCATGGAATGAGGAGTCTATCGACTTCAACGGGTGCCCTTCTTCTTGGAATGGGATTGTCTGTAACACTGGCAAAGTTGCTGGGGTTGTCCTTGATAACTTGGGTCTCTCTGCTGATGCAGACTTGAGTGTTTTTTCAAACCTCACAAAACTTGTGAAACTCTCCATGGCAAACAATTCGATATCAGGAAAAATTCCTGACAATATTGGCGATTTCAAAAGCCTGGAGTATTTGGATCTCTCAAACAACCTGTTCTTCTCGTCTTTACCACAGAGATTGGGTGAATTAGAGAACTTGCAAAACCTCTCCTTGGCTGGGAACAACTTCTCTGGTTCAATTCCTGATTTCATTTCTGGGCTTGCTTCGATTAAGTTATTGGACTTGAGCAGCAACTCCTTTTCTGGGCCATTGCCATCATCATTGACGAAGCTGATGAACCTCGTGCACCTTAACCTGTCTCGTAATGGGTTTGTAAATAAAATACCAAAAGGTTTTGAGCAGATTACCACTCTTGAGGTGCTTGACTTGCATGGGAACATGCTTGATGGTCATATAGATGTGGAATTCTTTCTTTCGTCTAGTGCTGTCCATATTGATTTTAGTGGGAATTTGCTGGTTAGTTCTACTTCGCAGCAGCAGAAATTTCTACCTGTTATATCCGAGACGATTAAGTATTTGAATCTTAGCCACAACCGTCTTGAGGGGTCACTAGATAAGGGAGGCGAGCCCATGGAATTTCAGAGCTTGAAGGTGTTGGATCTCAGCTATAATCAACTCTCTGGAGAATTGCCTGGATTTAATTTTGTTTATGAGCTCGAGGTCCTCAAGCTCAGCAACAACAGATTTTCAGGGTTATTTCCTAATAATCTTCTGAAAGGAGATCCATTGGTGCTAACTGAGTTGGATTTGAGTGCCAACAATCTCTCAGGTATCTCTATAACTTTTAATCTCACTTTCTTGTAAAAGCTGCTTTTATTTTGGTGCCAAGTTGGTGGCTAAAAATTGTTACATTTTGTTTGAAAGTTAAGACATCTGTTTGCATGGAAACTGGTCTTGACAGCCACTTCTGCTGCCATTAGTTATTCTTAAGAGGGTGTGACTACTCATCTCACATTCAACTTCATTCTTCAGGGCCTATAAGTCTGATCACATCGACAACTTTGCACTTGGTTAATCTCTCATCAAATGCACTCTCAGGTGAACTTCCATTGCTGATTGGAAGCTGTGCTGTACTAGATTTATCAAATAACCAATTTGAAGGAAATTTAAGCAAAATTGTCAAATGGGCAAATATTGAATTCCTTGATCTCAGTCAGAATCGATTGAAAGGGTCCATCCCTGCGCCATTTTCGCAGTTTCTGCGCCTGAATTATCTTAACCTCTCACATAATTCCCTTACTAGCTCTCTCCCAAAAGTAATTACACAATATCCCAAGCTTCGAGTCCTTGATCTGAGTAACAATCAGTTAGATGGATTGTTTCTGACTACGTTGCTAACATTACCCACCTTACAAGAGCTACACCTTGAAAACAATTTATTTACTGGTGGTATTGAACTCTCTTCTCCTTCTTCCAGTGAATCTGATCTTCGAGTTCTAGATATTTCTGGTAACCGGATTAGTGGTTATTTTCCTGATTGGTTTGGTTCAATGACCCAGCTTCAAGTGCTGAATCTTGCTAAAAATAACCTCTCTGGTTCTCTGCCTACTTCCCTGGCTGACATGAAACCACTAAGTTCCTTAGATATATCCCAGAATCATTTTACAGGTTCTTTGCCACCCAACTTGCCTGACAGCCTTGCAAGATTAAATGTATCCTACAATGAACTCTCTGGTGTTGTTCCAGAGAACCTTAGAAGGTTTCCAAGTTCTTCTTTCTACCCTGGGAACCCTGGATTGGCTTTTCCAAATAATAATGCTCCTGGCTCAGAAAATTTTCCATCCAGAAATTCTAGCAGGAAACCAATCAAAACTTTTGTCAAAGTGGTAGTGATAGTAGCATGCATAGTTGCTGTGGTCATTCTGATCTTGCTCGCAATCTTTGTACATTATATCCGTGTATCAAGGAGGCCTCTGCCAGAACATGTTACAAGCAAAGATATCCTGAAGCCACCCCCAACAAGTACCTCCGGATTCAGTGGTAGGGACAGCAATAGTCCTCTAGTGGTTGCAGCTGAGGATCTTATGACTTCACGAAAAGGATCATCATCTGAGATAATCAGTTCCGATGAGAAGATGGCTGCTGTAACTGGTTTCTCCCCATCAAAGAACAGCCATCTGTCCTGGTCACCTGAGTCTGGAGATGCGTTCACTGTTGAAAACCTTGCAAGACTAGATGTCAAATCACCAGATCAATTGGCTGGCGAACTGCATTTTCTTGATGATACAATAACATTGACACCTGAGGAACTCTCAAGGGCTCCAGCTGAGGTGTTGGGGAGGAGCAGCCACGGGACTTCTTACAAGGCAACACTGGATAATGGCACTTTCTTGACTGTGAAGTGGTTGAGAGAAGGAGTCGCAAAGCAAAGAAAAGAATTTGCTAAAGAGGCTAAAAAATTTGCAAATATCAGGCATCCTAACGTGGTAGGCTTAAGAGGGTATTACTGGGGACCCACACAGCATGAGAAGCTCATTCTTTCAGATTATATCTCGCCTGGAAGTCTTGCAAGCTTTCTTTATGGTAAAATTTTACTACTCTGTCTTTTTGAGTGTTCCAATTTTGGTTTTACAACTATTTCAAATTAAAGAGGACCTGTTCTATTTCTTATTCAGCCCGTTTACTACTTTTATACCAAAAAAAAAAAAAGAGTTCATTTTGATGTTTTCATTGAGTTGTTCTGCTGCGCAGCATTCTGTGTGGTGAATAAGTCCTTATCAAAAGTGGTCATAAAATGGCTAAAGGTTTTAAGGTTCAAAAAATGAACTCTTTGTGTTTGAAATAAGCTTTCTTTAGGATTGCATTATTTGCATTTAAAATTTGAACTTTTTATTTGGATGAAATCTATGTGGCATTTATGAGTTGCACTTTTTATGGCTTGAGAATATGGCGGCATTACACTCTAGTACCCAGAATAAGCTCATGAAATACCTGTTTCATTTATTACACCTGTGCTGTTCAAGCTTTCATAATTTCATCTAGAGGTTCTAGTTATCCATTTTAGTGAAAGGAAAAATAATATAAAATTTGGGTACAAAATCCCTTCTATTACAAGTAATTTGTAAATATTAATATTTCTCGATGTAATTTTGCATAAAAGCCTTTAGGCCTAGGATGTATCGAAATCTATGAACACTAATTTCACTACCTCACCAACTGATTTTTTTATTGTAAGCTTTTAATGTGCTGTTGAAAAGTGCATATAGTTCACAATCAGGTACTGTTTAAAACTTTTCAAGATCCATTCATTTGGTATTTGTTGTATCTGAAAAAGCAAATTTCATCCCGCAGAAAGGGGGTAAAGCTCTGCACTTGGTGGTCTCACCAAATAAGTTTCACTAAATCTTTGCAAAGATAAATTGTTGGTTTTTAAAACATCTGTAAAGTAAAAATTATGCATCTATTGTGAAATGATGGATAAGGTATGGAAACCTTTTATGATCCAGCATCAAATTTGTAAAGATTTTGCTTTTCTTGTAAGATGAACACTGGCAAAGGGTAATTTGATATGTAATCCTGAATCGTGTGTATAGTTGGTTAAGGTTTTTAAAATTAAATATTAAAAGGTGAAGGTAATGCGTGCCACTGACTTGTTTGAGTGTGGTTATGACAAGTTTTTAGACTCTGCATGCAGAAATGAAGGTATTTGTTTTTCAGCAAGTCTAAAGACAGGACACACAGCTCTTGTTTAGCTATTGATAAGCCATTTGATCCGATTAACTATTTTAGCCTTAGGTTCACCCTTCACAGTGTAAAAATATGTGGAACTTCAATCCAGACTAATGAATGTGGTTGATCATATGGTTATTATAGGCCTCTATTGTTGCATGATAAAGTGTTGTCCTCAGCTAATTGACTGGATTTATGGAATAAATCAGAATTTTTAATTCAATTCTCATTATGACTCAAAACAAGATTATATGGGTCACTCGATGTTCGTTCAGGATTTTAAGCAACACACCTTGCTAACTTGTTTAACAAACTATGCCACATTTTACTTTTGTTTCTATATATAATTTTTTGTTGCAACTAACCTGCCTGCCTGCCACTCTTTGCCTCTCCCTACTCGAGGGTTTTCTAAAGAAATACATGGCATATGTTATGATCTTTATCATGCTTGTTTATTATTTTGCATGGCATACTTCTGTGGCCTTTTATTGTTTATGCTCCAATGGAAACAAATGTTGGTGTTTTTACATAAATTATGGTTTAGAAACTAAGAGCAGGCCGCCATGCTTTCAAATAAACAATGCTCCCTTTGTCTGCAAAATAGTCTATTTCTTTATATTTAGGTAAAAAGGAAAAGTATTCCATTTCCTTGCAATTGGGCGGCATCTGATTGCATTTCTGATAAATTTTTATTTTCAGATCGGCCAGGAAGAAAGGTCCCACCATTATCTTGGGCCCAGAGGCTAAAAATTGCAGTTGATGTCGCACGCGGGCTGAACTATCTCCATTTTGATCGTGCACTTCCGCACGGCAACCTCAAAGCAACAAATATACTATTAGATGGGCCTGATCTTAACGCCCGCATTGCTGATTACTGCCTACATCGCCTTATGACCCAGGCTGGCACCGTTGAACAGATTCTTGATGCAGGCATATTAGGATATCGGGCACCAGAATTGAGTGCTTCCAAGAAACCATTGCCCTCCTTCAAGTCAGATGTTTATGCTTTTGGAGTGGTACTTCTGGAACTTTTAACAGGCAGATGTGCTGGGGATGTGGTTTCCGGTGAGGATGGAGGTGTTGATTTAACAGATTGGGTGAGGTTGAGGATGGCAGAAGGTCGCAGCTCAGATTGTTTTGATGCTGCGTTGATGCTGGAAATGGGGAACCCGGCAGCAGAGAAGGGAATGAAGGAGGTCCTTGGAATAGCTCTACGATGTATACGCTCAATTTCTGAGAGGCCGGGTATCAAAACAATATATGAGGATCTTTCTTCCATTTAGTCTGTTGTAGAATTGTTCTGTGGACCTGAAATTTATCTGGGAATCAAATATCTCATTGGCCTCCCATTTCTGAGTCTGATGTTTTGGGATTTTGGCGTGACCTGCTAATTAGATTAACCATTTTTGTAAAAGTGGGGTACTTTTCAAGGAATATTAACTTTTGAAAATTTTTTGTGGTTTCCTGCTGCCTTGGGGCCTTGGTTTTGCAAAGCATTCCATTGAGTAAAATTTGCCCAAGGCATTGGCAGGTGAGATGATCTTCCACCCAGAAAGTGCAGTGCTACCCTATAATAGCTGCTTTATAAGACTCAAAACTGAATACAGGGCATTATACACACATGGTAAATTCATTTTAGACATGTTTGCTATTTGCTTAATGGGGTGACCTCAAGTTTTTGTGCTTGCTGTTTGGAATATGGTACAAATATATAAGAAAAAAACTTAAATACAAATCAAACACAAACACGATTCATAGTTAGGTTGAGACATGATTATCTCTCTTTGGAAAGAGATTCAAGTCCTTTGTGGTCTTTTTTTTTATTTTATTTATTTATTTAGTTTTTCTTTCCGGCTTAGCTCATGAAATCAATGTAGCATAACTTCATTTTGACTTATCTCTTTGGATATACTCGCTCGATTTGAGTTGTATGATTTTACCCAATTATGTACAAATGGAAGTCTAAACTGCATAAAGAATACTTTTAAAGTTGTCAAATTTTCTATATTTAGATGATAGAATAGTATGATAAGAGTGATATGAAGAAAATTGTATGTAGAGATATATTTTAGAGTCAATGTCTTAGGGTATTTATAGGCATACAAGACCTAAAAATAAGGTCTAATTAATATATTGAATTTAAGGAATACAAAAAAATTAAAACCTAAATAAAAATATATCAAACACTAATGTATTGCTTTTGCCAAAGGCTCGATTAAATAAGAATCCTATTTCAAGGTACATGCCATTTCTAAAGACTCAATTAAAAATCTAACTTCAGGATATATGCCCTTTTCAAGGACTCTAATTGAATAAAGTCTAATTTCAGGATGATTAATCTTTTTTGATAATATAAAATCAAAATAAACTAACAATTCGCTCATTTTAATATTATAAATGTAACATTCATGTAGAGAGTTTAACAACCAAAGAAGGATAATTATGCATAATGAAGATGTGTTCTCCATTGAACCTTCACTTAATGAACAATAATCTTTACTTTAGAGTCAATGGTTATTTCAGACTTGAACTATGACTACTTAAGGGAAATAAAGTATAATTGCTCAACCATAATGGTTCATATGTTGACATGAGCTTTAATAGCGAGCACCTTTTTTACCTAGCGCTTATGTTAATTTCATGAACACATTTGAGAATAGCTCAATTCTCATGCTCACATATGTAAAATTTGTCAATGGTGCTCTTGTAACTCTAACATCCTACTCATAAGAGATATAAATTATCATTAAGAGTCTTACAACTCAATTTCTTTAGTACAAGATAAATGCACTTACACCATAGGGATGAGTTTAAGATAATGCATTTCTTATAACTATTATATGATTTATTCTTCAAATTGAACCCAATTATAGAATCTTTGGTCCTTGAGTTGGGTATCCTCATATGTGGTTTATGATTTGTGGGCTTCAATCCCATCATCCCCCTTAATGTATTTCAAACCCTTTCTTTTGCAAAGGTCTTAGTTAATGAATCTGTAAGATTCTCAATATATCTTATATAATTCATATTAATGATGCCATTACTTAAATATGATCTCATAGTACTGTGTTTCCTTCACTCTACCAATTATAGCAATGTTATCACAATTAATTAGGATAGGTGGTATTGGCGGTGGCAAAACAGATTAACGGGCCGGATTCAGGTGTGTCATAAACGAGTCAAGATTAATCGGGTTTAAGTCGACCCATTTATTAACGGGTGACTAATAGGTAAACCCAAACCCGCCCATTTAATAAAGTCGTTTTAAAAATATAATTTATTTATTTTAAATTTTTATGACAATTTTTTTTTAATAAAAAAATAGCACTCCTTCTCCTTCATTTTATTTATTAATATTTAAATAAAAAACCAAAAATGTAGACCAAGATTCCAAGAAGAGTAGAACACTAGGTGTGCCCTGCCGCAGCCTACAAGGGAATCAGGAGCAGAGATCATCTGAGGCTTTTGCAATCTGCAGTAAGTGTAAATATTTGAGAAATCACCAAACATTAACGTGGGTGTGAATACTATATTTATAATTACAAAAAATAATTACAATTAAATGATACCGTATATATAATGGAAACTAATATCCTAAAATGAATGAAATATCTACAATTATAGGGGTCAATGCAGCTATATTTGGGAAGCCTTGGTGGAATGAGCTATGTGATCCTCAACACTCCCCCTCAAGTTGGAGTAGATAGTGATCATACTCAACTTGCTCAGTAAATGGTTGAATTGTATGGGTTCGAGTGCTTTCGTGAATAAATCCGCAGGCTGCTGACTTGTGGGTATGTGAATAGTTTAAATAACTTGGTTTTGGATCTTCTCCCGTACAAGATGGCAATCGATCTCTATATGCTTTGTTTGCTTGCAGAAAACTAGATTAGATGCGATGTGAATAGCTGCTTTATTATCACAATACAACTTGATTGGTTGTGGGTGAGCTATTTGGAGATCGGTCAAAAGTTGCTTTAACCAAGTAATTTCACAACAGGTTGATGCCATAGAGTGGTATTCTGCTTGAGCTGAGGATCGTGAAATTTTTGTTTGCTTCTTAGTTTTCTAAGAGATTGGTGATTTTCCTAGTAAAATACAGTACCTAGTAACAGATTGCCGAGTATCTCTACACTGAGCCCAATCGGCATCACAAAATGTATGTAATTGTATACCACTGGAAGCTGACAAAAGAATTCCTTGCCCAGATGACTGTTTGAGATAGCGCAAAACCCGACGTGCTGCATCCAAGTGGAAAGTTCGAGGCTTATTCATGAATTGGCTCAATGTGTGCAACACATATGCCAAATCTGGTCTAGTGATAATCAAATATATCAGTTTCCCAACCAGTCTTTGATATGAAGATGGATCCGAGATAAGTTCTCCATCCATCTCACTAAGTGCCAGGTTTGGTTCCATTGGTAGATTACATGGTTTAGCCCCAAGGAAACCAGTCTCTTCAAGTATCTCCAAGGCATATTTCCTTTGTGACAAGAAAATTCCAGTTTTGGAGCGAGCCACCTCTATTCCAAGAAAGTATTTCAAGGGACCAAGATCCTTCAGTTTGAAGCATTCTCCCAAGTATTTCTTAAGTCCTTTTATTTATTCCAAGTTGTTTCTTGCCAAAATAATATCGTCTACAGAGACCAAGATGATGGTGAAACTTGTTTCATGGGATCGGACGAACATAGAGTAATCTGCTTTAAATTGCTTATAACCAACATTGATAAGTGTGAAAGATAATTTAGCATACCATTGCCTAGATGCTTGTTTGAGACCATATAGAGACTTGTTAAGCTTGCATATTCTGGTCTCCCCCTTTCGTCCAAAACCAGGAGGAAGATGCATGTAGACATCTTCATCAAGATCACCATGTAGAAAGGCATTATTAACTTCAAGCTAAAAGAGGTGTCAATTATGGGCAGTAGCAAGGGTGAGGACAATGTGAACAGTGACCATCTTGGCTACAGGGGCAAAAGTTTCAGTGTAATCAAATCCTTTCTTTTGGTTGTACCCTTTGGCAACAAAGCAAGCCTTGTAGCGTTCTACAAATCCATCAGGATTGTGTTTGATTTTGTACACCCATTTGCAGCCAATGGGTCGTTTGTGGAGTGGAAGAGGAGTCAAAGTCCAAGTGTGATTGGTTTCCAAGGCATCAATCTCAGCACGCATGGCAGCACGCCACATGGGATCCTGCATGGCTTTCAAAAAATACTTGGGTTCTTGTGCAATGGAGATAGCAGTGGTGAAAGCACGGTGTGTAGAAGAAAGGGGTCATAAGAAAGAAAATCAGAAAGAGGATAAGGAGTACCTAAAGAATGCACTACCACCGAGTCAGATGATAGGATAGGACGAGAAGGGAGTGCTTGCTCAACATGGTAATCCCATAGGTAGGCAGGTGGTTGAACTGTAAGTGTGGATTGTCAGACAGGGACCATTGGAGCAAGAGAAGGGGAATGAATAGGAGGTGAGCTAGGAGGTGTCTGTGAAGGGTTGGCGGAGAGGACATATGGAGAGTCAAGAGGTTGCGGTAAGATAGAAGAGGATGTTTCAAAAGGGGTGTGGTTAAACGAAAATTGATCCTCATGAAAGATCACATCACAGGAGACAAATGTTTTGTGAGTGGCAAGATCATATAACGCATAACCCTTTTATCTGTAGGGATATCCAATGAAGACACAACGAATGGCACGTGGGTCAATTTTAGAAGGATGGCGTGTAACAACCTGCCTATTTTGCTATATATATATATTTTCCCCACATAACAGCATACAGAGTAACCCTAATGACCTGTTTATAAACTGGACTAATCATGATTAATTTGGACCTGTGGGTACCAAGGAAATACCTGTCGTACAACTCGGATACCTAAGCAGCGAAAAACATAAATTACATACATGCCATTCACACCAGAAACCATACCATAGTTCTACTAAATCTGTCATATACATATACATACATCCCAAAAAGTATCCTAGGGTCATAACCCAAAAATCCATCTGACCCTAGCGCATCTACTTACCCTACAAATAGGGTAGCTCGGTCAATCTCTACTGCCGCGGAGTTCGGTCTGCTTGTCTATCTGGATTTCCTAAAATATTTGTAATGCTGGGGTTAGACAACTCTTGGTAAGGGAGATAAACTAATATCAGTGTGTGGCTACATAAGTATTTTTCGTCTTATACATATAAATAGTACATAATCCATATATGGTATAACAGTTGTATCATATTTGAATAAAACATGATTTAACATAACATAGTTTAACATACTAAATTCATGTACTTGAAAAATCATCTTATATAACCATACCATACTGAATTTCTACCTAGGATAGATAGTTAGTTATTGTCATGTCTTGCCCCCCACTTGACAAGGTTGTGTGGCCTACAGGTGGGAACTAGCAATGCCTGGCCGACCATGCTAAGTCAAACATAGGTGTGTAAGTACGATGGGCTTATTCCACCTATGCCAGACTAATAGGGGATCTACGACACTCCCATAAAACCACATCGATTGCCATCTCCCACACTTTACATAAGATGTGTGGTAGTACTAACATATTCATAATCGTGAACATATAGCTACGATACCGTGCTTTGTGAAACTAAATTAAACTATCCGGGTTCTGATAACATATAAGACATTTCATGATATTGAAACATAGCAGTTTCATATTTCAGAGTAAAACATGACATGATAATATTTTACTGAATCTTGACATAACATACATCGTTACGACGTTGGCGCCATCATGTCATAACGTGAAAATCACGACATTTTTGCCGGCACATATCATAACGTAAAAATCATGGCATATGCGCTGACATATCATAACATACTTGTACGTGAAATTCTTGCACTATTTAACATAACATGCTTAAAACAATAGTTCCTGTACTATTTTTATGGTTTTCCTGAAAACTGCTATAACATGTTTATTTTGGAAAAATCATAATATTTCAATATAACGAAATTTTCTTGGAAATATTATGCTCATGCCACACAAATATGAATAACCTTCTAAACTTGTAATTTGTTTTGAAATCATATTTTTATATAAAATGTATTTAAATCATTTCCCTGTTCAACAGCAATATTCCCAAACATAGTTCTATGTCATACGTATTTTCCTAAAAATAAATGCTATTTATTTCATAATAATTTCATGAAAAATACATACTTAATTTATCCCATTACCTAACTTACTGAGAAGCCCACAACTTAATCCAAATCTACACCCATGGTGTTCCCAGCACAACACTCTGAAATTTACATTTTTCCCAACAAAACTTTAGTATTATTCCACCTACTATATTTTCCTCAGTTTAGAAACACCAAATACCTTATAAAACTTAAAATAACCAACATATCCAGATTTTGGGATGGTGCCCAAGTTGGCCTAACCAACGAACTACTTTAGCAGACTTGAAGAGAATCTTTCTAGGAGTAGCATGACAACTTCCGATCGTCGAATCGGTGAAGAATGAAGCCAGAAATCTAAAGAGAAGTTAGAGGGACGAATTTTTAGAGGGAGAGAGTGTTTGCATGCAGGTTTTCTTGCTGGAAATGTGATTTGAACCTATTTATAGAGTGCTGTCCACGTGGCCTCGTCGACGAGCCACGATGCCTCGTCGATAAGTCCAAGAAGGAGGTTCATCGATGAGCACCCAACCCACATCGATGAGTTTCAGGCCCTGAGAATAACCCTCTCGGTGAATTCTTGATGACGAGACATGAGTCCACGTCGACGTGCCCAAGAAGGCTACTCGTCGACGAGCACTCTACATTCGTTGACGAGACCCTGCTAAGTTTCTTTTGAAAAATCCTTTTTTCTCCTTTATTTTATTATTTAATTACTATAATTCTTCGAGTCTCTACATTCTCCCCTCCTTATAAAATTTCATCCTTGAAATTTACTTATCTGTATTGAACACCATCCTTTGAGGAAAATGGGTTACTTATTTTATTACTTACCCTCACTTGTGGTGGAGGAATACCATGGTTACATTTAGGGTTCTAAGAGATTACATAATATACATAAAAGAAAATTTCTCCCAAAACCGAAACGCTATCTACCTACAAAAAATTATTACATGTACTAACTAACTTGCACCAAAGAAACTTAACATACTTACCTGTGTCTTTTCCTGATTACTACTGGTCCCCACTAAATAAGTACAGGTATTTCTGTCGTATTTCTTCCTTAAGCTCCCAAGAAGCTTCTTCCACTACGTTATTTCTTCACAGGACTTTTACTAATAGAATTTTCTTACTACGTAATTCTGGCTCCTTCCTGTCTAAGATCTGCAATAGTATCTCCTCATAAACCACTTAATCCTTGAGTTCTATCTCTGCATAAATGACCACGTGGGAGGGATCTGGGACATATTTCCTCAACATGGAAACATGAAATATGTTATGTGTCCTGGATAAAACTAGTGTTAAAGCTAGCCGGTAGGCAACTGACTCCACTCTCTCAAGTATCTCAAAAGGGCCAACAAACCTAGGGCTCAGCTTACCCTTCCTCCCAAACCTCATAGTTCCTTTCAGTGGTGATATTCTCATAAATACATAGTTTCCCACTTCGAATTCCAACTTTTGGCGGCGATTATTTGCGTAGCTTTTCTACCAACTCTGAGCTGCACTGATTCTTTCTTTAATAAGCCGGACTTTATCGTACGTCTGCTGCACTATTTCTGGTCCCAAAACTCGCCTCTCACCTATCTCATCCCAGTATAAAGGAGAACGACATCTCCTACTATATAGTGCCTCATAAGGTGCCATGTCGATGCTGGTCTGATAGCTGTTATTATATACAAACTCTACTAGCGGCAAAAACTTAGTCCAACTACCCCTAAAATCCAGCACACATGTCTGTAGCATATCCTCTAGTATTTGAATCATATTCTCCGACTGTCCATCCGTCTGAGGATGAAACGCCGTACTGAATGATAACTGAGAACCCAAAGCCTCCTGCAGACTCTTTCAAAGCCGTGACGTGAAGCGTGGGTCTTAATCTGATACTATAAACATTGGCACACCATGCGATTGTCTTGGATATATATTTATGCCAGTCAGTCCATGGAGTTTTGACTTTAACATGAATAAAGTGAGCAGTTTTCGTAAGTCGATCTAATAGCATTCTATCCCTGCAGCACCGACGGTAAACCAGTCACAAAGTCCATAGTAATGTGATCCCATTTCCACTCCAGGATGTAAAGTGGATGTAGCTGACTCGCCAGTCTCTGGTGTTCAACCTTAACTTGCTAGCATGTCAAGCATTATTGCATAAATTTAGTTATCTCTCTCTTCATACCGCTCCACCAGAAAGTCTCTCGTAGATCCCGATACATTTTAGTACTACTTGGATGTACCGTGTACAGGGACCTGTGAGCCTTCTCTAGGATCGTCCTTCTGATATCCATATCTGTAGGCACGCACAATCTGGTACGAAACCACAAAGCTCCATCATCTAATATACTAAACTCCTCCCCCTATCCGTACTGTACCTTCTCTATCAACTCCATCAACTCTACGTCATTCTTCTGGGTTGCTTTAATCTTTTCCTGTAGGATAGGTTGCACCACTAGGTTGGCAATAATTTCCTGGTGATCACTTTCTACTAACTCCACCCCAAGCCTCTCCAAGTTCATCAGGATCGGGTGCTGAATTACAGCTGCTAACTGTGCTGTTTCCTTTTATTTTCGGCTCAGAACATCAGCCACTACATTAGCTTTACCTGGATGATAGCTGATAGTACAATCATAATCATTGATGAGCTCTAACTATCTTTTTTGCCGCATGTTCAAATCCTTATGTGTTAAGAAGTACTTTAAACTTTTATGATCTGAATATATTTCATATCTCTCTTCGTACAGATAATGCCTCCAAATATTCAGTGCATGAACCACTGCAGCCAATTCTAGATCATGAGTGGGATAATTCTTTTTGTATTCTTTCAATTGCCTGGAAGCATATACTACTACTCTTCATTGCTGCATCAATATACATCTGAGCCCCCTCAAAAATGCATTACAGTAGATCACGTAACCATCACCTCCCGATGGAATAGTCAATACTAGTGTTGTAACAAGCCTCTGTTTCAATTCTTGGAAGCTTTACTCACAACTGTCGTCCCATTCAAACCTGACATTCTTTCAGGTTAGTCGTGTCAGAAGTTTTGATAACGCTGAAAATCCTTCTACAAACTGACGGTAATATCTCACCAATCCCAAGAAACTTCTGATTTCCTGAACGTTCCTAGGCCTGACCCAATTCACCACTGCCTCTATATTGCTGGGATCTATTGAAATTCCATCCCTTGATATAAAATGCCCCAGAAACACAACTTTCTCTAACTAGAATTCACATTTGCTAAACTTGACATACAATTTTTTTCCCTGAACATCTAAAGTACTAGCCTTAGATGCATCTTATGCTCCTTAAAACTCCTCGAGTAGACTAGTATGTCATCAATGAAAACCACAACGAACTGGTCTAAATACTAGTGAAAGACTCTATTCATCATATCCATGAATACAACAGGAGCATTCGTTAGATCAAATGGCATAACTAGAAATTCATAATGCCCATACCTGGTCTTGAAAGTTGTCTTCAAAACGTCTTCTGCTTTAACTTTCACCTGATGATAACCTGACCTGAGGTCGATCTTGGAATAGACTTGGGTCACCTGGAGTTGATAAAATAAATCATCTATACAGGGTAGAGGATACTTATTCTTAATTGTTACTTTGTTTATTTCTCTATAATCTATGCACATCCTCAAAGTCCTATTTTCTTTTTCACAAATAACACTAGAGCTCTCCAGGGTGATACACTAGGTCTAATAAACCCTTTATTTAACAAATCTTGCAACTAATCCTTTAATTCCCCCAATTCTGTTAGAGCCATTTGGTAGGAGCTTTAGAAATCGGTGCCGTCCCCAGAAGTAAGTCGATAGCAAAATCCATCTCGCAGTCGGGAGACAACCCTAGTAATTCCTCTAGGAAAACATCTAAAAACTCCTTTACCACTGGTGTACTGCCAAGTTTTAATTCATTTTCTATCATCTCCTTTACATAGACCATAAACCCGTGACATCCTTTTAGGAGTAGTCTTCTCGCCTGAATGGCTGACACTAACTAAGGCGGGGAATGACCCGTCACCCCACAAATCTGAATTCTTGCTTTCTTGGTGATCTGAATATCACCTCTTTCAGATGACAATCGATACTAGCATAGTTAGTAGCCAATCAGTCTATACCAGTATTACATTGAATCCATGCACATCTAGCACAATTAGGTCAACTGGTAATACTCTCACATGAATTTCTACTGGGTAGCCCCTAAGCACCCTTTGACACCTTACCACTGACGCTATCGGTGTTGCTACTAATAATTCAACATCTAATAATTGTGTCTCAACACCATACAATTTAACATATCCCTCAGACACAAAGGAGTGTGTGGCACCTGTATCAAATAAAACAATAGATTGATATGATAAAGCTATAAGGGTACCTATCACGATGTCGTTTGCCGCCTCCGCGTCTCCCAGCGTCAAAGCATAAACCCTTGTTGGGACTACATTTCTCTGCTGGCCTCCACGAGGCACCTAATAACCTCCGTGGTGCAGTCTGGGAGCAAGAGCGGCACTAGGTGGTATAGGAAAATCTTGCACAAAATGTCCCGGTCTACTGCAACAACAACATACACCTCTTCCTGCTCGACATTCTCCAAAGTGTTTCTTTTCACATGTCTGACATAAAGGCTAGGTTTGCACTCCCTGAACCTCACGACCCCCAGTCTCCTGCCTCTATCCTTTGCCATAATTTCCTTTCCTCCACTGGCCTTGACTAGATCCTTACTGAAATCTTAAAGGCGTGGACCTCTTCTTCTGTCCCTGCTCCTCTGCACCCATCCGCTCACCGGCCTCAGCCACAGCTGCTTTGTCTACCAATTTAGAAAAGTCCTGCATTTTCAACACCACTACCTGTTTGTATATTTCTTGCTTAAAACCTCTTTCAAACCTTCTTGCCTTCTTTGCCTTATCGAGAATGATATACGGGGTGAAGTAGGACAACTCTATAAACCTCACCGCATACTGCTTGACTATTTGCTGTCCCTGCTTCAAATTCAGGAACTCCTCCACTTTGGCCTTCTTAATAGTGGCAGGAAAGTATCTGTTAAAGAACAAATCTTTAAAACGACACCAGGTCATAGCTATAGGCATCGCCCTTTGTTTCTCCAATAGTTTTACCACAGTCCACTATCTCTCGGCCTCTCCTGTCAACTTATAGGTGGTGAATAAGACCCTCTGCTCCACCGTGCACTGTAGCACTGCCAATACTTTCTCAATTTCCTGCATCCAGTTTTTGTCGATGCAAGATCAGATCCTCTTGAAAATTCTAGAGGGTTCATCTTAGTGAATTTCTCTATCATACACCTAGGGCCTACAGACATGCCTCCCTACTCCTTAGAGCTTTATGCAATCTAATCCATGACCTACTGAGCTACACTGCGTAATACTACATCCAAATCAGCCCTGCCTGCACCTGAGGGCCCTGCACCGTCACTATCGCTCGCATGTGCACTGCCACCTCCAGGGTCCATCCTGAAAAGACAATAAACATGACTTGGGGACCCTATCTGTATAATTTATGTATCTAACCAACAACTCATATTATCCCACTATCTTGACATCCTTATCTTAATTCAAGATTCAGTCATACACTTTAGAAACACAATTCGGAAATAGTTTACTACGGCTTTCTTGAAATCGTCACCCCAAGAAAGATACAGAAACCACCATGGAAGTTCTGCCTCCAAACTACAGAACAACCCTCAAATACTTTTTCCTATACTCTGGTATTGTTTCTGTTGCACTCTAGAGTCTACAAAACCTAGCAACCTAGGCTCTGATACCAAATTGTAACGACCTGCCTATTTTGCTATATATATATATATATATATATATATATTTCATATAAAATCATACATAATAACCCGGATAACCTGTTTATAAACTGGACTAATCATGATCAACCCGGACCCATGGGTACCAAGGAAATACTCGTCATATAACTCTGATACCTAAGTAGTGGAAAACATAAATTACATACATGTCATTCACACCAGAAACCATACCAGAATTCTACTAAATCTGTCATATACATATACATACATCCCAAAAAGACCAAAAATTATGCTAGGGTCATAACCCAAAAATTCATTTGACCCTAGCTCATCTACTTATCCTACAGACAGGGTAGCTCGGTTAATCTCTACTACCACGAAGCTCTGTTCGCCAGTCTATCTGGATTTCTTGAAATGTTTGTAATGATGGGGTGAGACATATCAACGTGTGGCTACATGAGTATTTTTCATCTTATACATATAAACAGTACATAATTCATATCTGGTATAATAGTTGTATCATATCTGAATAAAACATGAATTAACATAGTATAGTTTAACATACTAAATTCTTGTACTTGAAATCATATTATATAACCATACCATATTGAATTATTACCCAGGGTAGATAGTTAGTTGTTCATGTCTTGCCCCCCCACATGACAGGGTTGTGTGGCTCGTAGGCGGGACCTAGTAATGGCTAGCCGACTATGTTAAGTCTAACATAGGTGTGTATGCATGATGGGCCTATTCCAACTGTGCCAAACTACCAGGGGAATTACGACACTCCCATAAAACCACATCGGCTGTCATCTCCCACACTCTACATAAAATGTATGGTAGCACTAACATATTTGTAATCGTAAACATATAGCTACGATACCGTGCTTCATGAAACTAAACTAAACTATCCGGGTTCTGATAATATATAATACATTTCATGATATTGAAATATAGCAGTTTCATATTTCAGAGTAAGACATGACATGATAATATTTTCTTGAATCTTGACATAACATGCATCGTTACGGTGTTGGCGCCGTCATATCATAACGTGAAAATCACGGCATTTTCGTCGGCATATATCATAATGTAAAAATCATGGTATCTACACCGGCATATTATAATATACTTGTACATGAAATTCTTGCACTATTCAACATAACATGCTTAAAACTATAGTTCTTGTACTATTTTTATGGTTTTCTTGAAAACTGCTATAACATGCTTATCTTGGAAAAATCATAATATTTCAATATAACAAAATTTTCATGGAAATTTATACTCATGCCACAAAAATATAAATAACCTTCTAAACTCGTAATTTTTTTTGAAATCATATTTTGGTATAAAATGTATTCAAATCATTTCCTTGTTCAACATTAGTATTCCCAATCATAGTTCTATATCATACATATTTTCCTGAAAATAAATGCTGTTTATTTCATAATAATTTCATGAAAAATATTGACTTAATTTATCCCATTGCCTGACTTACTAAGAAGCCCACAATTTAATCCAAATCTACACCTATGGTGTTCCCAGCACAACACCCTGAAATTTACATTTTCCCCCCAATAAAACTTCAGTATTATTCCACCTACTATATTTTCCTTAGTTCATAAACACCAAATACCTTATAAAACTTAAAATAACCAACTTAACCAAATTTTGGGATGGCGCCCAAGTTGGCCAAACCAACGAACTACTCAAGCAGACTTAAGGAGAATTTTCCCAAGAGTAGCATGGTAGCTTATGTTTGTCGAATCGACGAAGAATGAAACCGAAAATATAGAGAGAAGTTAGAGGGGCAAATTTTTAGAGAGAGAAAGTGTTTGCATGTAGGTTTTCTCGCTAGAGTGTTGTCCACGTGGCCTTGTCGACGAGCCACGACGCCTCGTCGATGAGTCCAAGAAGGAGGTTTGTCGATGAGCACCCAACCCATGTCAATGAGTTTCAGACCCTAAGAATAACCCTCTCAGTGAATTCTCATCGATAAGATATGCGTCCACATCTACGTGCCCAAGAAGGCTTCTCGTCGACAAGCACTCTGCGTTCGTCGATGAGACCCTGCTAAGTCCCTTTTGAAAAAATACTTTTCTTTACTTTCTTTTATTATTTAATTACCATAATTCTTCGGGTCTCTACATGGCGGAAGTGAGTGGAGGCATAACAAAGACACCTAAATACTCGAAGGTGGTGATATTTAGGTGGGACGTTGTAGAGTTTTACCTAGGTGGATTTCTCCCCCAAAAGAGGAGTCGGGGTTCTGTTAATCAAATAAGTGGCAGTAAGAAGAGCATGACCCCAAAATTCTTTGGGCATGTTGGCCGTAAATATAAGAGCTCAGGAAACGTTTAAAAGATGACGATGTTTACGTTCTGCAACCCCATTTTGTTAAGGAGTGGAAACGCAACTAGTTTGATGCACAATGCCCTTTTTAGAGTAAAATGATGGAATGTTGAATTTAGAACCATTATCACCGCGCACAATTTTGATTGTATAGGTAAATTGATTTTCGACGAGTTGAATAAATGTTTGGTGAAGAGAACAAGTCTCTGACTTATGACGCATTAAATAGACCCAAGTACATCGATTGTAATCATCAACAATAGTTAAGAAAAATTGTGCCCTGGTGAGTGATGGAACATTGTAAACCCCCGAAATGTTAATATGTGTTAATTGAAAAGGTACAGTAGAAGAAATAGAACTTGATGGAAATTCAAGTCGTGTTTGTTTAGCTAATGGGCAAATGGAACATGGATCTACATTAGAACAAATGTCAAAAATATGTTGTGAAAGTAAAGACAAGACTTTATTGGATAAATGACCAAGTCGGCGATGCCATAGTTGGGAATTCGATGAAGCCACCTGACAACACGCAGGAGATGGCTTGTGGAAGTAATACAACCCATCCTGCTCAGTGCTCTGTCCAATCATCCTCATAGAGCGTAGGTCTTGAATAAAACACAGGCGTGCAGGAAAAAATGATTAAGCAATTGAGATTTTGACATAACAGGTGAATAGAAATGAGGTTAAAATGAAAGGAAGGAACACAAAGAACATTTTTCAAAATAAGGGAAGGAGATAAAATGATGGATCCTGTTGACTCTACGAGTCCAATCTTGTTTTGATAATGACAAATCACTTGATATTTAATCTGTGCATTGAGTTTGTGAACAGGACTTACATTAAGCATGCACGGAAAGTTAACAAATCTTGGAAAGATCCATAGAACTCAAAGAGTACACGAATCAAGATACAAGCGGTAAAGTTCAAGAGTATCTTGGGAAAGGGTATTTAGATCTCATGTACTTACATTTTCGTATGATTTAATTTGAGGCTCATAACTTAGAATGATTGTTAGGATTCATGCATTTCATGTACATCACTAGGGAATCTTCATGGACCTAGAAATGTTTGGAAAATCATGACAAATATGTTTTATAAAAGGCCCAAGAAAAAGAGCAAAGCATTTTCTAAAATTAGAAAAAGGAAATAAAAAATTTGGACTTCGGTAGCCTGAACCTCACTTCAATAGCCTAAAGAATTTTTTTGGTAGCCTAAAGATTAAGTTCAGTAGCGTGAAGAATTAAATGGGCCGATATATTCACAAAACCACTTGCAGAGGATAGATTTATACAAATTAGACGTGAATTAGGTCTCATGCATAGTCGAGAGGTTGCTTAGAATCATGATTAAATGATATAATTCTGGGGGAGCAACATCTCTTACGACTTAATCACTTGAACGTGCATATTATTAATATTATTAATATTGGTATCAACTTTTGGATACATTCAAAACCTTAAGATCTCTAAATGGAAAAGAACATAAGGTTACATCTACTCATGCTTTATTTGTTTACACCTTTTTGTTGATGTCAAAAGGGGGAGAAAATCTGGAAAAGGCAAAAATCTGGAAAAGCAAAACTAATTAATGGAAGCAAAGAGTCTTGGTGGTAAAAATAATTTGCAAAGGGTGACATATTCAAAGGGAGAAATCTAGCATATTACATTCATTATGAGCATATTTCTTATTTCATTTGGATTCAGGATAAACACTTTGTGTATGAACATGAGCATATTGTCATTCATTGAATATTTGATGCATTAATTGAGGGGGAGCCTTGTTAGGCGTAACCCATTATATATATTTTTGCTCGTGCATTTTTCAACATCAAAAAGGGGGAGATTGTTGACTCTACGAGTCCAATCTTGTTTTGATAATGACAAATCACTTGATATTTGATCTGTGCATTGAGTTTGTGAACAGAACTTACACTAAGCATGCACAGAAAGTTAACAAATCTTGGCAAGATCCATGGAACTCAAAGAGTACGGGAATCAAGATGCAAGCGGCAAAGTTCAAGAATATCTTGGGAAAGGGTATTTAGAGCTTATGTATTTACATTGTCATATGATTTATTTTGAAGCTCATTATAACTTAGAATGGTTTTAGGATTCATGCATTTCATGTACATCATTAGGAAACTCTCATGGACCTTGAAATGTTTTCAAAATCATGAAAAATATATTTTATGAAAGATCCAAGAAAAGAAGCCAAGCAGATTTTTAGTTAGAAATAAAAATTTGAGAGAATGGGTAGTTCGGTCGCCTGAACTCAAACCTCAGTAGCTTGAAGAATTTCTTCGGTCGCCTGACCTTGGAACCTCAGGCACCTGAAGTTGACACTTCAGGAGCCTGAAGTCAAGTTCGGTTGCCTGAACTCGCGAGAAAGCCTAAAAATCAGCTCTTTATTAAAAAGACACGCGAAGTATCTTATTGATCTAACGGCTGAGATTAATTCTAAGGGTAATATAATATATATTATGAATATCTAAACCCTAGAACATATGCACAAGGACACAACAAGAAAGATATACTTCTTATTGCAAGATTTGAACCCTAGAGCCAGTTTTCTGCACTTCAATCTTCTTCCATCTTCGTTTGGGAAAATCTCTATTGAAATCAAAAGAGCACTCATTCATCTAACTAAACTTTGATCCAGTATTAAGGTTTGATCTGTCAAGTTATCATTTTTCAAGAATCTCTCATCTCTTTACTTGTTTATCGTTAGAAAGAGGTTTTGATCTTGAGTGTGTATTCATATATAAAAACTGAATTTCGGGAAGATCAAATTTTGAGAAAAACTTGTTAGCTTGGTTGATTGATTTGAACTTCAAGAAGTAGATAAACACATATTCATATATATATATATATATATATATATATATATATATATATTGTTCATTGGGCTTCTTATTGAAAAAACCTACTTTGATTAAAATATTGGAACTTGAAGGAAAACTTTGTGATTTTTGATTGAGTTGTATTCAAGTAAAATTTTTGTTAAATAGCTCACTTCAAATATACTTGAGCATCTTTACAAAGTGAATCAAGAACCCCAGTGGACTCCAAAGCATTCCAAATATATTTTCACTTGGGAGTTTTTGATTAAATACGAATTTGTGTGTTGACACATATCATACATCAAACGATTGTATCGTTTTTCATACATTCTTGAGTTTCAAGTTATATCATATGATAATGTACTAGGAAATTGAATTGTACTCACAAGCTTTTGTTGGAAGCATTCTTTTGAGTGTTATTTTCAGATTTCATTGTAAACACGGTTTGGGTTGTGAACCGGGTGTGAGAAGGAAGCTGTACCTCTTGTAAGCAGCGGTTTGTAAGGGAAGCTCCGTCCCACTTTAAGGAGCAGGGTTATTAGTGAATCCTTGAGTGGTTGCTCAAGGCGAGGACGTAGGCCAAGTCGGCTGAACCTCGTAAAATCGCGTTTGTCATCTCTCTTGCTTTTACTCTTTATTTTCCACGTTGTATTTAAATTGAGTATATTGCATGCATAGATAGGATTGCCATACTCACACATAATTGAGCAACTAGAAGTAGTTGGTAAACTTATAAGAAGTGTGTAAAAGAAAATTAAGTGAATTATTTTTTAATATCCAATTCACCCCCCCTCTTGGGATTACACCTTAATCAACAGATCCAATATGTGTTACCACAACATGAGAACCATCAGGGAGTCGTACTGTTTGACCAGAAACAGGAATAAAATAGGTTAAGTAAGTGGGAATGCGCACCATGTGATCAGTGGCTCCACTGTTTAGAATCCTAAGACTTTTAGAAGAAGAATGGGAGAATATACCTAATAAAGACTCAGTAGTACCTATATGGTTTGCCATAGGCGATGTCTGGGAGTGGAGCAAGGCTAAAAGCTGTTGGCATTGATCTAGTGTAAAAGGAAGACTGCTAGTGGAAAAATTGTTGTTAGCGGAAGAGACACGTGGCTTGGAACCTGAGCTAGTTTTACAGGATCCAGATGGGAACCCATGGATGAAATAGCAGCGATCCACAACATGACCTTCTTTGTGGCAGTGAGTACACTTTGTTCTGGGCTTGCAAAACGACTTACCATATTTTGGTGTGGGGAGAACGCCTTTTGTAGCTAATGCAACCCCATTAACAGGTGAAGTAGTTTGGATGTTCCGTTGACAATCTTCTTGAAGAATTAAACTGTAGATGCGGTTGATCGTGGGCAAAGGATCCATCAAGAGAATCTGGCTGTGAATTACACCATAGGAGTCACTAAGTCCCATAAGAAACTTCATGGTGCGCTAGTATTGTTGGTATGAAGCAATATCTCCCTTAAAGAGATTAGACTGAAGAGACGATAGCTCATCCCACAAAAATTTTAGCCTTGTAAAATATGTGGCCATAGATGTATTTCCTTGAACAAGATTATGGATTTCTTGTTCAAGATGATGCATCCTAGGACCATTAACTTGAGAAAAACGCTCCTTTAAATCTATCCAGATATCTTGAGCAAGATCACAAAAGAGAACACTAGCAGAAATTTTTTTTGAAAAGGAGTTGAGAAGCCATGCTTTTACCATGTTATTGCAACGATTCCATTGTCGATACTCAGCAGAAGATGTCTTGGAGGGCTTGGATATGGTACCATCAATGAAGCCAACTTTGTTCTTGGTGTTGAGTGCAATGACCATGGATTGACTCCATGTATTGTAATTGGTTTCAGTCAAGAGATTGGAAACTAGGACGATGCCAAGATTGTCGGAATTACTAAGATAAAAAACATGACTTGGATCATTAAAATTGTCAGTGCTTGCAGCATTGGCAGCCATAGAGACAAGTAGAAAAGGTTTAATTTTTTTTAAAATTTTATTTTTGATTTTTTTATTTTGTTTTGCTTTTTTTTTAATTATTTTTTTTTCATTTTTTTTTGTCTTGATCTCAATTGGGGAGGTGCTTCAGTACTGTGTGAAAATTGGTGCACCCATGAGTGAATTTGTTAGCGAAGAACAACAAAAATCTGAGAAGCCGGCGTGGTACAGATCCAATGAGGAGACGAAGGGAAGAACTAGTTAGAGTTTGCAATCGGCAGTGAAGGAGTGCCGAAGACGATGGAGTCAGAGTAAGAGAGGGCCGCACCATTTGTAGAGAAAGATGGTGAACCGTGAAGGGGCAGATCGGGAAATGGTGAGAGTGATGTCACTAGGAGTTGGTGCAGCGGTGTGTAATCGGAAACAGAGATGTTCAATGTCAAAGACGACGGCGTAGGACAAGGGTAGAGACGAGGACGGTGGAGAATGATGTCGTTGGAGGTTGGAGAATGATGTCGTCAGAAGTTGATGATGGGAATAGGGGGCGATGGAGATGCAAGAGTGGTGGTGTCCATCAGATTTGGTCTCTGGTTTATGAGAGATCAGTGATGGCAACAAAGAGCAGCAGAGGAATATGGATCGGGAGTCATTGATGATGAAGACGACGGTGGGGCAAGGGAAGCAGGGTTGCAAACAGGAGACCCAGTAGAATGGTATGGTAGGGTTAGGAGAATTTTTCTTGCTCTAAAGAAATATCAATCTTTAGGCTCTGATAGCATGTGTATATTTAAGAAACCACCGCACATTGACGTGGGTGTGAATACTATATTTATAATTACAAAGAATAATTACACTTCAATGATACCGTATATATAATGGAAACTAAAATCCTAAAATGAATGAAATATCTACAATTATGGGGGTCAACGTAGCTATATTTGGAAAGCCTTGGTGGAATGAGCTATGTGATCCTCAACAGTAAGGCTTCTGCAAATCTAAGAATGAGGCTTCTCTGTCACCCATTGGGTTTTCCTCGGGGGGTACTATCGGGCAATGCTGGATAGCACTATAGCTGCGTAGTAGGGTCAGGGAGTGAAGCTTCTAAGTTCTGCCACTGCCAGTGCTGACTGCCGCAGTGCCGAGAGTGAGGCTTCGACTGCCGCAACGCCAAGAGTGAAGCTTGGACTGCTGCGGTGCTGAGAGTGAGGCTTCTACAGTGCTGATTGCCTGTGACTTGTGAGGTTGGGTATAAGGGTCGTGAGGCTGAGGAAGTGAGGGCCATGAGGTTGAGGGAGAATCGGGGAGCTAGAATTGGGAATGGGATCATGGGAGATGGTCACAGGCGGTAGGCCACTCTAGTCCGAAACCTAGATGGAGATGGGGAATCGAGGATTGGGACTTGGGGACCTAGGTTTCATTAGGTTGTATATATAATGAGTTAAACGAGGCACTCGTTGGGTGACCCGAATCGAACCCACATAACCCATTTATTAAATGGGTCGAGTCCGGATTGACTCGTTTATAAATTGGTCAGCTTGTATTAAATCCAAACTCAGTTTAAATGGGCAAGTCATGAGTCACCCGTCAGGTTTTGACCCGTTTTGTCACCCTTAATTAGCTTTTCTCAAAATGAAATTTCACATATCTCTCAACCAACCTTCTTCCTCACTAGTTGATGCTAAAGCAATTAACTTCCATAGTTGAGTTAACAATTATTATTTATTTTTTAGATGTCCAACAAACAATATAAGAGAGGGAATCACCTGACAAAGTATTCCAATTGACATCACAAAAACCTTAAGTTCTGTTAGATACTTAGTAAAAAATAAGTCATAATTTTTTGCACCAGCTAAATACTTTATTATATGCTTAAGAGCATTCTAATGTTTTCTACTTGATTTGCTAGAAAGTATACTAAGTATTCCAACTGCATAGGCAATGTCAAGTCTTGTTAAATCAGTTGCATATCTTAAGCTACCAATAATGCTACTATATTCCTTTTGATTAATCACTTTATTTTCACTCTCAATTGGAAATAAGTGATTACTTGAATCAAAAGGAGTAGAGACATGCTTACATTTATCATAGTCATATTTATTCAAAATTTTCTCAATGTAATGTGACTGATCACGAAATATGCCATCACATGATCTTGTAATTTTCATGCCTAAAATAACATTAGCCTCACTTAAATCTTTCATTTTAAAATGCTTTTTAATTTTTTTTGTTTTATTTATTATATGCAAATTTGAACCAAAAATTAGCCAGTTATCCACATAGAGGCTAACGATAACATGTGAGTCTTCCCAAAATTTATAATAGATACACTTGTCAGACTCATTTGTTTTATATCCATTCTCAATCATGTAGGAATCAAACTTTTCATGCCACGGTTTTGGAACTTGTTTTAAGTCATAAAGCGACTTATTTAATTTGCACACTTTATTTTATTCACACTTTAAGCCAAATTTTCCTAGATGCTCATTATCTCTAAGCACAAAGCATTTACAACCAAACACATGAAAATAGGAAATATTAGGCTTATGATTGTTCCACAATTCATAAGGGGTTTTATTAATTGATGGTCAAATTAACACCCTATTCATAACATAGCATGCAATATTAATAGCCTTAGCCCAAAAATATTTAGGTAAGTTATGCTCATTCAACATAATTCTACCCATTTCTTGCAGTGACCTATTCTTTCTTTCTACTACACCATTTTGTTGAGGTGTCCTAGGTGTAGAGAAGTTATGTGATATGCCCTCTAAGTCACAATATTTTTCTATGCTTTCGTTTTTTAATTTTGTGCCTCTATCACTTCTTATGTGAGTGATTTTATATCCTTTTTCATTCTGAATTCTCCTACGAAGTTTGGTGAATTGTTCACATGATTCATTTTTATGTCCAAGAAACAACACCTATGTGAATCTAGAAAAGTCATCTACAATTACAAAAGCATACGATTTACCACCAAGACTTTGCACAGAATTAGGTCCAAATAGATCTAGGTGAAGCATCTCCAAAGGTCTAGTAGTGGATATGAATTTCTTTTTCTTAAAACTGGATTTTGTTTGCTTACCCATCTGACATGCATAATAGATTTTATCCTTTACAAAAGACATTTTAGGCAAACCTTTAACCAATTCTTTTTTGACAAGTTTAGACAATAAATCCATGCTCGCATGTCCTAAACGCCTATGCCACAACCAACTAGCTTCATTTATAGCAGAAAAACATGTTACTTGTTGTGAAGCTAAATTATTAAGAGAGGTAGTATAGACATTTTCATGTCTATCAGCAGTAAAAAGCACTTTGTGGTCCGTTTTATTTTCTACTATGCATTTGTCATTTTCAAACGATATTTTATATCCTATGTCACACAATTGACTTATGCTAAGTAGATTATGCTTTAGTCCATCAACCAAAAAAACATTTTCAATAGTAAGAGAGGAATCCTTACCAACCTTTCCTACCCCGATGATGCGTCCTTTGGCATTGTTGCCAAATGTTACATAGCCTCCATTCTTAGGAACAATTGAAGTGAATTTTCCCTTGTCGTCGGTCATGTGCCGTGAGCATCCACTATCTAAGTACCACCGGTCCTTGGAGGAGGACGAACTTAGGCATACCTGCAAAATAAGCTAAGTGGCTGATACTAGTCCCCAAATTTTGTTGGGTCCACGGGGGTTAGTAGCAGGATCTCCCTTAACTACCCATACCTTCCTAATTCTAGCATGCTTATTCCTAAGTGGACAATCAAATTGAATGTGACAAATCTGTTTACATTTAGAACATTTCAATCTACACTTAGGTTCTTTATGAGGAATATGAGATTTTGATTCACGTGTAAAATGTCCTAAGTAAAGATTAGGTCGTCTAATATTTTCAATGCCATTAAAACCAAGACCCTCTTTACTTAAGGAGTTTCTTTGGGCACCAAGTAATTTTTCAATATTTTCTTTGCCCTTTGTGAATTTAAAAATGATTTTGGAGCTATCCTCCAATTTCCTCTCAAGCTCAACAATAGTAGTATCTTTTTCTTTTAAAATAGATGCATGAGAGGTTTTTTCCATATTAAATAAATTTGACCAATTTTCACATTTCTTTTTCAAATCATTATTCTCTTTGGTCATTTTGCCTAGCAATTTTGAAACACGAATATATTCAAATTGTAATTCTCTAAATGTAGGCATGCTGTCAGAATCACAATCATCAGATGAATAATAAGAGGATGATGAACAAGAAGACAATACCTCATCCTCGTGTGCCATCAAGCACAGATTAGCGACCTCCATGTCACTATGATCTGAATCGGAGTCGCTGCTGCTAAATTGGTCCTATGAAGTCCCAGCCTTCATGGCTTTCTTCTTTTTCTTAGCCTCCTTTTTCAACAGTGGGCAGTCGGGTTTGATGTGTCCCACCTTGTTGCAGTTATAGCATGTAGGAGCATTTGATTTTTCTTTTCTTTTGTTGGACTCTCCCTTCTCATTAGTGAAGTCTCTATATTTTTTAAACGGCTTCCTGTTCTTCCTGAAAAATCTGCTAAACTTTCTGGTTAGCATAGCCATTTCATCATCAGTGTCAGACTCACAGCACTCACTAGATGTGTTATTAGATGCTTTTAGTGCAGTCACTTTCTTAGCCCTGTTATGCTCATTATGTCTTTCATTTATGGACAATTCATAAGTGATCAAGGAGCCTATCAATTCATCTAAGCTCATGGCCTTAAGGTCTCTACCCTCAACAATGGTCGTAGCCTTGGCTTCCTAAACAGGAGGTAAGCCTCCAAGAATCTTCCTAATCATCTCATATGTGGGATAGGTCTTTCCTAATGCATGTAGTAAGTTTATGATGTGTGTGAATCTAGTGTACATGCTCTAAATGGACTCACCTACATTCATCCTAAAGGCCTCATACTCACTAGTCAACATATCTATCCTACTGTCTTTCACATCTCTAGTACCCTCATATGTGACCTCTAACTTATCCCATATTTCTTTTGCAGTAGAACATGACATAATCCTATTAAATTCAATTACATCAAGACTACAGTATAAAATATTCATGGCAGTGGCATTAAGACTAACAACTTTCATATCATCATCATCATATTCATCCTCAGTTTTAGGAACCCTAACTACACCTTCAGTTCTCATAGGGACATAGTTTCCCTTAGAGACAATCCTCCACACCTTCCAATCAGTATTTTGAAAGTAGATGCGCATCCTTTGTTTCCAGAAGGTGTAATTAACACCACTGAAAACAAGAGGTCGTCTAGAAGATGGTCTCTCAGGGAAAGGGGTCACGGAACAATGAGCCATATGTGATCTTTTTGCAAAATAACAACTAGTCTATGCTACGTGGTTCTGATACCAATTGTTAACTTTACCGTGATCCCAAGAGTGGGGTGAATTGGTATTTTTAAATTCTATCCCCTAGGTATTCCTCTTAATAGAAGAGAAGGGTGACACACAGATATGTTATCGAGATTCGGCCAACTGCCTACGTCCCCGCCTTGGCTAACCAGCACAAGGATTATCACAATAACTTGCTCACTTAAATGGGTGGAGCGGCAACTATACAAACCAGGTCAAATGAATACAGAGCTGACCTCAACCTTTACACCAATCATTATCGGGCTAGATTACTGCCCCCTCAAGCCACGCCTGGAATCTCTCAGATATACAATCAAAAAGGTACAATATAAGGGTACTTTCACGTATAGCAGATTTGTACCCCAAATGCACATAATCACAAACACCACATATGATTTAAAATGTAAGCTCAATGTGGTCAAAATACTTCAACTCTCAAATATGTTTTCTATCAGTGTAGAAAGTACGTGAGAGTATCAATAACAATCTGTGTATTTCAAAATGTTTCAATCAAATGTGTTCACAAAGAATATCAAGCAGACCTTAAGAATATCAATTAGTAGAATATCTCAATCACATGAATATGTATATGCTTGGATTGCAAAATAGATAATCTTTGTATTCATCAAATGATATATACTTGATTAAATATTGCCACAAAGATTAGGGTAACAAACACAAATATCTTTTCACAAATAGTTCAATAAAGATTCCACAAGATATTTGAGTAAGTTTGAAAATATTTTTGCAAACCAAAAACAAATACAAACTTCCAAAGATATTGTAATGAGAATACAATACTCGGAAGTTCACCACAAGCCTTCTTAGGGTAGGCTTATTAGAAAAGCCTCCTAAGAATGCTTAGGTTATGCTCTCGTAAAAATTGATTTCAAGTACTCACAAAATGAGAGAGCAAACCTCTAAATGAACACACTCAATACACTTACAAATGATGCAAAGAAGTGAAGAAGGTAAGTTTGAGTGGATTTGGAAATAGTATAAGCAGTAGGAAGTATTTAGCTTGAGAGAGAAATTGGATTTTTGTTTTTGCTAATCAATTGCTTAATTCTCCCAAATGAAAGAGTATATATAGACATACCAAAATTTTTGACCATTGGGGACCTATTAGGGATTGTTAGAAAATTTTAATGACATTTAAAACATTCTAACCCCGTTTAAAGATTTTAACTACGGTAAAAAATTAGGTGCAACCCGAGAGGTTCAGTCGACCAGAAATGTTTTTGTCGACCAGGACTCATATGGTTCGGTCAACCAGGGGGATTTTGAACTAATGGCATGGTCGACCAGGAGAAGGTGATTTTTCAATTTTCCAAGGTTCGATCGATCGGGCCATTTTGAACTGGCTGGTTCGGTCGACCAGACCGCTGGGATTTCTCCCGAGGACCCTCGGTCGACTAGGTAGTTGGAGTTCATTTTTGTCTCAAACGACCAGATGGTCAAATATTTGAGCCTAGGGGTTTTCGATCGATCAGGGCCTTGGTCAACTGTTGACCTAGGCCTAGTTCGGTCGACCAGGGCAGAATGAACTGTTTGGTTCAGTCGACCGAAAGTGCACAAAGTGTGCATTTTGGTCCCATTTTAATACACACAAATCCTAATGAAGTGTATAACAAACATAGGAGCAAATGTGTGAGTCCTAAGGTCATTTATGATTATGAAAACACTGAAAAAGTCCGGTGTCGGTCGACCGGGGTAAAACCCTAAGGTCTTTCTACGGTTATTTTTAGTTCGTATTTGGTTTGAGCTTACAAAATAAATCATGTATGTGTTGTGTGTGCTTATTACAAACCAATTATCCTAATTACTATTACAGACCAATTTGTCCACTAAATATATATATTACAACTGAAATACACAAACTGGTCTTCAAGCTTTAAGCTTTCATATGCCATCAGTCTGTCTGCTAATATAGACCTGCACAAGAACTAGATATTTATTAAATACAAGAGTATTTGTCATTACCAAAATCGGGCGTGATCTATAAGGTCAACAAACTCTAACTCTTTTACTCCTTCTAGGTTTGATCTCAAAGTCTCTTTTATTCTTTGTACCTAGAGTAGATGAGCTAGGTTCTAAAACAACATTATCACTAATGTTTTGACTCCCCCTATTAATAGCATATCCAAGAACAAGTAGATGCTCTAGCACCTAAAATAGGTCTTTTTTTTTGTGGTACTCTATTTAAAACATAACAATTTTTTTTTGTGGCACTCTATTTAAAACATAACAAGTAGTCAAAACAACTTCCCCCCAAAGATTAAGAGGTGCAACTGATTCTAATAGCACAACATTAGTCAAATTTATCAAAGTTCTATTCTTCCTTTTAGCTATACCATTAGAAGTAGGAGAATATGATAGAGTAAGTTCTTGGATTCCAATGATTGTGCAAAATAGTTGAATTCTAATGATTCATACGCATGACCTCTATTATTTCTAATTCTCTTAATTTTTCTACCGAATTGATTTTTCAACTTTGAGGAGGAAAATTTTAAACTTTTCAAAAGCATCACTTTTATTTTTCAATAAATAAAAATGCGTATATTTTTAAAAATGATCAATAAAAGCAACAAAATATTCATTTCATTTAGGAGTTAAAATTCCTTCAAATTCACACAAATCTATGTGAGTTAAATCTTACAATTCAGTACTTTTCTCAACACTTTTGTGAGATCCTTTTGTCATCTTACCTTTAATACATGACTCACATTTTTAAAAATCCTTTCTAACATTTGGAATTAATCCTAAATTATTCATGTTTCTTACATATCTACCATTAACATGACATAAACAAGCATGCCAAAAATTTAAAGAAGAAAATAAGTAAATAGAACTGGAGGATGCTTTATTGCCATACTTGATACTTAATTTAAACCTGCTATCACAAACATAACCTTTGCTTACAAATATCCCATTCTTAGTAATTACATATTGATTAGATTCTATGGTTTATTTAAACCCAACCTTATTAAGAAGAGAACCCAACACTAAACTCTTTCTAATGGAAGGAGTATAATATACATCTTTTAATACTAATACGCTTCCATATGTAAACTTCAATTCAACCTCACCACTACCAAGCACTTGGGCGGTATGAGAATCACCAAGCACAATGGTTTTAGGTCCTTAAAAGGAATGTACACCTTGAACCATATTTTATCATAGAATATATGTCTATTAGCACTTGAGTTTGCCACCACACTTCAATACTATAGACCATATTTATGTCTGTAATCATTGCCACAAACGAAACAAACATTATTGCTTTGCTTGTTTTGATTATAAGGGGGTCCATGGTTCTAATTATTTTAATTAGGGTTGCCCCTATTATTTTTGTGAGGTCTACCATTATTTTTCATATTTTTTTTAGGCTTTAATTGTAGGTTTTTAGGAAAATAACCATTAGGCAAAGTAGTATGTTTAGAAGAAATTAGATTTACCTTTATGGTATTACCATTATTAGTATTACCGTTGCTTTCTTGCATAAGCACATCCTGCCCTCTTGCTTCCTCTTCTACATGGATTTGGGTTATCAAGAATTCGAGAGACATATCCTTCTGCTTGTGGCACATGATCTTTTGGAATTTTCTCCAGGATGGAGGTAACTTATCAATGATTCCAGCCACAACAAGACTGTTTCCAATCTTGATGCCCTCAAGTGTAACTCCCACCACTATCATATGGAAGTCTTGTGCTTGCTCTACAACTGATTTTCCATCCACCATTTGATAGTGGAAAAATCGGCTAGCTACATATTTCTTTGCCCTTGCCTCCTCAATATCATAATTGTTGACCTCACAAGGTTTAGAATCTTGTTTTGATAATAACAAATCAATGGAACTTAAAATATTTGGTTAAGTGAAGATTCAAGACTCGAGTGTTTTAGATCAAGATCAAGTGATTCAAGTATTTTAGATTAAGATCAAGTGCTTGACAAGTCTTTTGAAAGCTCGAACTTAAAGATAGAAGACATGATGAAGCTAAAGACTATTGAAGCTTGAAGTCAAGATAAACATGAAGAATGGAAGCAATGCATGAAGACTTAGTGATTAGAAAATTCATAGTCATTAAGAAGTCTCATGTAAGTACTTCACAAATTTCAATATAAATGTTTGAAGCTTTTAGGAATTAATATTGACTTAGAGACCTATTTTTAAAGCCCCGAAAAATATTTTCAAAAGTCTCAATTCAATATGCCAAGTGTAAAAGCTAAAGATTTTTTTTTTTTGGAAACATTGTTAATATCGGTGTTAACCCAAAAGGGGGAAGGGTGAATTGGGTATTTTAAAAATTGAGTCTTTAAAGTTCTAATTTTGAAAACAATGAATTACAAACTTGCAAGCCACTTAACAACTAGTTTGATGTTTCACAATTAATCAGTTTAATGTGTGTCTTTTTCAAGTATACAATTTTACCCAATTACTTACAAACGTACCAAATGTTCAACTCACACACAATAAGCAGATAATTTAAATGTAAGAGGAAATTAAAAGGAGTTATGGAAAGAGAGAAGGTAAACACGTTTTTTACGAGGTTTGGCCTACCCTAACCTACGTCCTTGCCTTGAGCAACTCACTCAAGGATTCCAACTAAGACGGAGCTTCCCTTACAATCCACTGCTTACAAGAGGCATAGCTTCCTCCTCAACCCCAATTCATAGTCTGAACCATGAATATAAAATAATGAATACAATTTATGCAACAACTCAAATTGCTTCTAACCAAGCTAGTGAGTACAAGATAAATCCTAGTACATAATCATATGATAAAATAAGATTCTTTAAAAAATTAATCTCAAGTAATATGCAGATCTATGTTCTTGCTATCAAATAATTTGAAAAATTAAATCTTTGAAAAAAAATAAGACTTTGAATAATGCAAAGCAAAGATTTAAACAAAATATTTAAAAGATATTCCTCAAAAACATGTATTTAGAATCTCTGAGTATTTGCAATTAAATAGTAACTAAATATCAAGTCTTTGAATGAAAATAACAACTTGAATATCACAAAGATTCAACCTTTAGCAAAATCCTTTCTCAAATAAATTTTTTCTTTTCAAGTAATAACATAAGGATTTTTCTTCTCAATAAAAATAGTAGATATATGAGTATGAGATATGACAAATCTTTGAGATATATATATATATATATATATATATATATATATATATATATATTGAAACCACAAACCAATCACTTATTTATCAAACCTCAATCACCAAGGATTGCTTGCAAGATATGTAGATGAAATCCCTTTGAAAAGCTGAGATGATTTGCCTAAAGAGTATGAACGCAGTAGAGTATTGGCAAAATCTTTGAATGAAGGCACACTTAGCACAAGATATGAGAATAAGTCTCTAGAAATCTTGTTTCTTATCTTTTTAGGGTTTTGGGAGTGTTTAAATAATGTTCTGGAAATTTATGAGAAGTGGTTGGGTCAAAAAATCAGTAAGACAAAGTCAACATTATTCCTGTCGAAATGCATCACTCCTGCTCAGAAGCGTGGTTTATTGAGAATCACGAGTTTCATGGAAGGTAAATTCCCAATTACATATTTGGGTGTGCCTTTGGTGTCTGGAAAAGTGTCTTCCAGGATAGTGGAGCCTCTTGTGGAGAAGATTATAAAGAAAATTGTAAGGTGGAAATCTAAGTTGCTCTCGCAAGGTGAAAGATTGATTTATTAAGACATGTGTTGTCTAGCATGCCTATTCATTTAATGTTTGTTATTAAGGTTTCGCAAGTCACATATTCTCACGTTAACTCTCTTCTTTCTAATTTTTTATGGGGAGAGGTGAAAGATAAAAGGAAGATTCATTGGCGCTCTTGGGGGAAAATTTGTAAATCTATCTCGGAAGGGGGTCTGGGTCTGAGAGATCTTAAGGAAGTTCAAAAATCTCTTCTCATGAAATTTGCCTTCATATTGCTCACCTCTAACAATCTGTGACTAGGTTTTTTCAGGGCTAAATATTGTAGAAATGATCATTTATTAATAAGGAAGGGGAGACCAAATGACTCTCGATTCTAGAAATCAATTATGGCCACCATTCGAGAAGTTATGGATAATGTTAAAATTTTGGTGAGAGGTGAGAACTCTTCTTTTTGGTTCTACAAGTGGTTGTCATCAGACCTGTTATCTGTGAGCACTGAGGATATTTTGAATAAGAAACTGTGTATTAAGTATTGCTGGCTAAATAATAATTGGAACTCTGATTTAGTACTGGAATTGGTTGGTGCCAATAAAATAAGGGAAATTTTGCACCAAGTGCTGGCGGGTAAAAGTGGGAAGGATATTTTTATCTGGAAGCCTGCCCCTAACGGTAATTTTTCTACAAAAACGGTTTGGGAGGCAGTGAGGAGCAGAAGTGACAATTTTGTGTGGAATGACTGGTTTTGGCATTCTTTATTGCCCAGAAGAATTTCAATGTGTTTATGGAGAGCCTAGTTTAGATGCTTGGCTACAGATGATAGAACTCAAGTCAAAGGAATATTGATGGCTTCAGCTTGTGATTGCTACGTTCAGAGAAACCAGAAAAGCATTGATTATATTCTTTCTTTAGGTAAGGTGGCTTCAGAGGTTTGGCGTCGGGCTAGTGTGGCGTTGGGGATTCCTTTCCAAAGATCCCTTCTGTGGAAAAACAAAATGGCAAATTGGTTCCACTATGCTCAAAAATCGTCTATTAAAGGTATTTTAATTGGGCTAATTTCGTGTTTGATTACGTGGTGCTTCTGGAATCGAAGATGTAAAGCGAGAATGGAAGACGTTTATCAAAGTGCAGATCAGATGTGGAGAAGTATTCGATTCTAGGTTAGTTTTACTGCTGACAGCACTAATTCTTTTCAAAAATTGAAGAAGTTAGACATTATGATTTTGAATGAGTTTCAAATTAAGCATCAAGGAATTTGTGATAGGCCTGGAAAAATTATTTTGTGGGTTAAACCTCCAGTAGGATAGATAAAACTTAATTGTCATGGGAGTTGTAGGGGCGATTCGGGTACTTCAGGAGGTGGAGGAATTATTCGGGATTGCCATGGCATGGTAAAAGCAGTTTTTTCAAGTTATTTTAGCAATGGTACGAATAATAGTGCGGAATTAAAAGCAATCAGGGAAGGAATTCGTTTGTGCAAATGTTTGCATTATTTTAATGTAATTATTGAAAGTGACTCACGAATTGTAGTTGATTGGCTTCGGAAAGGTAGATGTACTTTGTGGTATCTTTGAAAATTTTCAGAGGAGCTTGTGGTGGAGTTAGAAGGAGTGAACATCATGGTGATGCATCAATATAGGGACAGCCAATAGTACGGCAGATTTTCTTGCTAAAGAAGGAGAAATGGGAAACAATGTAATCTACGAAGAACAACACCTTCTACCATGTTATCTGAAAGGTATTCTTTGGATGGATAGGTGGGGTATCGTTTCCATTCGTCATTAGTTCAACTCTAGAGTTTCGTTTGGTGTATTTTGTTTTGAGTTTGTTTGTGTTTATATTTTTATCTTCTTTATTAGTTATGTTTAATTTTGTTGTCCTAATTTGGTTAGTTGCTGGTGTTGGTTTTTTTTTTTTTTCGGAGGGTTTTTCTGTACTCTCCCTTTTATTTTATCTTGTAACCACAGTATTCCTCCTCCAAAAGTGAGGGTATATTAATAAATAAATGGAGGTACCGCCCTCTTTTAGTTAAAATAATAATAATAATGTTCTCGCCCTAAGATTAATTTCTAGTAGTTGGATCATGGTGATTAAGCGTTAATATGCCCGTATCCATGCTGGAACATTGTTCTGTGCTGCGACCTTTGTAGATGAATGGGTACGTTCGTCAACGAGTGTACAACACTTGTTCATCAACGAGGCAATGAGTTTGTCGATGAGAGCACTGTTTGAACTTTTTAGGCTCTCAGTATTTTTTCATCGACGAGACAACATTGTTCATTGCCGAGTGGCCTTCATGCATTCGTCAACAAGGCCATGGGGTTTGTCAACGAGGCCTTTAAAGTTTGCCTCTAAAAATTTATTCAATCTAGAACTAATATAAATGAATCTTTCATGAAATGCATGTTTCCTAAGGTCAGTTTAGAGACTGTTTGAGCTTCGAGTGATATCATATGACATATGTAAATACATTCAATTCTAAATACTCATTCTCATTGAAGATCTTGAACTTAAAGCTTGTTTCTTCATCCTTCTATTCCTCTAGTTCCATGGATTAAGTCAAGTGATATGTACTTTAGGTTCTTCGTGGCTTCTATACAAGTTTACCGTTCGTGCATTCTAAATGATAATCTTGTTCACAAACTCAATTGCACAAGTTAAATACCAAGTGATTTGTCATTATCAAAACATGATTGGACTTATAGAGTCAACAATCTCCCCCTTTTTTTTTATGACAAACACACGAGCAAAAATAAATTACGCCTAACAAGGCTCCCCCTAAGATAATGCATAATTTAAAATTCAGTAATATAGTAATATAGTTTACACATAATGAAGTTCATATACATTGTAGAATATGCAATATTTTGCTGGTACAACTTCTCTATATATTTCTCCCCCTTTATTTCATTTCCTCCCTCTATTTCAAAATAGAAAAAAAAATATTTTTGCTTACACACTTCTCCCCCTTTTGACATCAATAAAAAGGTATAAAAAAATTGTTCTGGCGTAAATATATCACATCTTTGCAATCAGAATGCATTTCAAACTCTATTTTTCAAAAAAATTTACTGCGAAATGTATCTCCTTGTGTTATTCAATGTACTTCTCTCCCTTTCTAAGGTATATCTGTGTTGTTGAATCAAATTTCAATGTGAACATACACGGTATTTCAATTTATATAGACATGGATAACCAAATCATTCCATTAAAGTCCAAAAGTCTATGTGAGCATCAACATGTGTCATGTATCTAGAAAAATTTAACGTGCAATGACCATTCTTTAAGTTTTATATTAAATGTAAAAAATTGCTCCCCCTTAATTATGTAGTCTAGTGAAACTCTAGGCAACTTTCCGACTATGCATAGGACCTAATTCACGTCTAATTTAGATAAACCTATCCTCCGAAAGTGGTTTCATGAATATGTCTACCCATTGTCCATCTGTGCATACAAACTTAAGTGTCACATCTCCTTTTTGCACATGGTCATGAAGAAAATGATGTCTAATTTCTATATGTATAGTTCGTGAATGTGATAGAGGATTCTTTGAGATGTTTATTATACTCGTGTTGTCACATTTGATAGGAATTGTGTCATAGTCTAATCAAACATTCATAAGTTGTTATTTCATGTAAAGTGTTTGAGCACAACAACTTCCAGCCGCTAAATATTCTGCCTCAGCTGTGGAAAGAGCAATTGGATTTTTCTTTTTTGAAAACCAAGATACTAAAGAATGTCCTAAGAAGTGACATGTGCTGCTTGTACTTTTTCTATCCACTTTACTACCGGAAAAATCTACATCCGAATATTTAATAATCTCAAAAGAGGTATTCTTAGGATACCATAATCCAAGTTCAATGGTTCCAATCAAGCATCTAAGTATTCTTTGGACAACTAATAAGTGGGACTCTTTAGGTGCAACCTGAAATCTTACACATAAACATACACTAAACATTATGTTAGGCCTGCTGGCAGTCAGAGATAGTAAGCTGTCAATCATCCCACGATAGAGCTTAACATCTAATGGTATACCTTGTTCGTCTTTATCTAATTTTAAAGAAGAGCTCATAGGTATTCTTAGAATTTTACTCTCTTCCATATTAAACCTTTTGAGCAAGTCTCTAATATACTTCGATTGATTTATAAAGATTCCATGTTTTGCTTGTTTGATTTGAAGTCCTAGAAAGAAGTTAAGTTCTCTCATCATGCTTATCCCAAATTCATTTTACATACATTTTGCAAACTCATTGCACAACTCTTCGTTTATTGCTCTAAATATGATATCATCTATGTATATTTGTACTAAGAACAAATTTTCATCTTTTGCTTTTATGAAGAGTGTCGTGTCAATCTTTTCTCAAGTAGATCCATTTTCTAGTAGAAAGCCACTTAGCCTTTCATACCAAGCTCTAAGAACTTGCTTTAAACCATGCAAGGCTTTAGTTAGTCTATAAATGTGTTTTTGGATACTTTTGGTTTTCAAAACCTGGGGGTTATTTTACATATACTTCTTCACTTGTGTAGCCATTTAAAAATGCATTTTTGACATCCATTTGATACAATTTGAAATTCTTAAAAGCAGCATAAGCTAATAACATTCAAATGGTTTCCATTCTAGGTACAAGTGCGAAGGTTTCCTCAAAATATATTCCGTCTTCCTGGTTATATCCCTGAGCTACTAGTCTTGCCTTATTTCTAAAAACTATTCCATGTTTATCTTTCTTGTTCTTATATATCCATTTTGTTCCAATAACTGTCTTATCCTCAGGTCTAAGAACTAATGTCCAAACTTTATTTCTCTCAAACTAGTTTAATACTTCTTGCACTGATATTACCCATGATTCATTCTTAATTGCTTCACTCACATTCTTAGGTTCTTGTTGTGATAAGAAAGCAAAATGACTAATCATATTTCTAACTAAGGATCAAGTAGTTACTCCATGTGATGGTTCTCCTATAATTTGATCTATAGGATGATTCTTTATGTACTTCCATTCTCTAGGTATTTCATTAATCTCTTTTTCTACTTGATTATCTTCAGAAGATGTTTTGTTAACTTCATTTCTCTTATCTGAATTTTCTTTAATAGATAAATTTTCATATTTCTTATTAATCTTAGTTTCATCCTCATTAGTTTTTTGAGAAAATGGATTGGATTCATCAAATACAACATGAATGGATTCTACAATGGTTAATGTTCATTATATACCCTATAGACTTTACTATCTAAGGCATATCCTAGAAAAATACCTTCATTAGATTTCACATCAAACTTTTCTAAATGTTCATTGTCTCTAAGTACAAAACATTTGCAGCCAAAGACATGGAAATATGAGATGTTTGGTCTATGGCCATTCCATAATTCATATGGAGTCTTATTTAGAGATGGTCTAATTAGGACTCTATTTAGAACATAGCAGGCGGTATTTACTGCCTCAGCCCATACGTATTTAGGTAGTTTATGTTCGTTAAGCATAGTTCTAGTCATTCCTTGTATAAACCTATTCTTTTTTTCAACTACACCGTTACGTTGAGGTGTTCTAGGAGCTGAAAAGTTATAAGATATTCCTAATGAATTATAGTATTCTTCCATACCTTGATTTTTAAATTCTTTACCCCTATCACTTCGGATTTTAGTGATAGTATATCCCTTTTCATTTTGAATTTTCTTGCACACTTTAATAAATTGTTCACACGCTTCATCTTTGTGATCTAAAAATAGTACTCATGTAAATCTAGAATAATCATCAATGATAGAAAATAAGTATGATTTTCCTCCTAAACTCTGAATTGGGTTTAGACCAAATAAATCTAAGTGTAGCATTTGGAGTGGCCTAGTAGTAGAGATTACTTTCTTCTTCTTAAAACTAGATCTTGCTTGTTTTCCCAGTTGACATGCATCAAAGATTTTGTCTTTCGCGAATTTTGTCTTAGGCAATCCCTTAACTAAGTCTCCTTTAACTAGTTTAGATATTAAGTCTATGTTTGCGTGTCCTAGTCTCCTATGCCAAATCCTACTAATTTCATTCATAAAAGAGAAACAGGTCACACGTTGAGAAGTTAAGTTATCAAAGCTGGTATATACATTTTCATCACGCTCAGTAGTAAATAGGATTTTGTTATTAGTTTTATATTCAACAATGCACTTGTCATGTTCAAAGGATACTTTATAACCTTTATCGCACAGTTGACTTATACTTAATAAGTTATGTTTCAAACCCTCAACCATTAAAACATTATCTATAATAAGTAGTGGATCGTTACCAACTTTACCTACAACAATGATCCTTCCTTTTGCATTATCCCGAAAAGTGACAAATCCTCCATCCTTTGGTGTGATGGATGGGAATTTAACTTTATCCCCAGTCATATGATGTGAACATCCACTGTCCATATACCATCTATCTTTTAAGGAGGATGATCTCAAACATACCTGCAATAGACATTTAAGTAATTGTTTTTGGTACCCATTTTTTCTTGGGTCCATGGGGGTTAGTGATTGAATCTCCTTTAACTCTCCATACCTTTTTCATTTTGACATCTTTGTGCTTAAAAGGACAATCAAATTTTATATGACCCATCCTTTTACATTTTAAGCATGTGGTATATTTATAAGTGTCTTTTGATGGAGCATAAGCTTTTGATTCTCTTACAAAATAATGCATGCAAAGATGTTTTGTTTTAAATTTTCCTTTCCATTAAAACCAAGTCCTTCTTTATCTAGGGAATTTCTTTGTACCCCAAGAAGTCTTTCAAAATTACTTTGACCCTCTATGAATTTATAAATAATTTTAGAATTGTCTTTCAAATTTCTTTCCAATTCCTTAATTTCTAAATCCTTTTCTTTTATCACAAATGCATGAGACTCATTCTGTTTTTAAATAAACTTTGAGAGTTCTTTAACTGTACATTTAAAATAAAAAATTTTCTTAGTTTTCTTCTTAAGCATTTTGAGCGTGTACAAATATTCTTGTTGCAATTCGTTATAAGAAAGCATGTTATTTTCGTTATCAGAATCGCTGAAATAGTAAGAAGATGCCGAGAAAGATGATTGTACCTCAAGATCATCATGTGCCATTAGACACAGATTGGCTACCACATTATTATTGATGTTGACATCAGGAAGACTATTCTAGATGAGGCTCATAGATCCTTTTATACAGTTCGCCTTGGCAGTACAAAAATGTATAGGGATCTGCGAGAGTTTTACTGGTGGAGTGGAATGAAGAGGGAGATTACTGAATATGTAGCCCAATGTTTGACATGCCAACAGGTCAAAGCTGAGCACCAGAGGCCGGTAGGGCAGTTGCAGCCGTTATTTATCCCGGAGTGGAAGTGGGATCATATTTCTATGGACTTTGTTTCTGGACTGCCGTCGGCATTACATGGCCAGAATGCCATTTGGGTGATTGTTGACCGTTTGATGAAGATCGCCCACTTTATACCTATTAAGATCAGCTATTCCCTCAGCCTTGTAGCGGAGATTTACATTGAGGAGATAGTTCGTTCTCATGGGGTGCCTATATCCATTGTGTCAGATCGAGACCCACGATTCACATCACAATTTTGGAGGAGCTTGCAGGAGGCTCTGGGGTCTCAGTTATCATTCAGTACGACATTCCATCCTCAGTCAGACGGGCAGACTGAGAGGATGATACAGATACTAGAAGATATGCTCCGAGCATGTGTTTTGGATTTTGGGGCTAGTGGGACTCAATTCATGCCACTGGTAGAGTTCGCATACAATAACAGCTACCAGTCCAGTATTAGCATGGCACCGTTTGAGGCACTATATGGTAGGAGATGTCGATCTCCTTTATATTGGGATGAGACGGGTGAGCGGCGAGTTGTGGGACTAGAGTTGGTACAGCAGGCATATGATAAGGTTCGGCTTATCAGGGATAGGATTAGTGCACCACAGAGCCGACAGAAGAGTTATGTTGACAATTGCTGCAGAAAATTAGAGTTTGACATGGGTGACCATGTATTTTTGAAGATAGTTCCAGTGAAAGGAGTTATGAGATTTGGTAGGAAGGGTAAACTTAGTCTTAGGTCATTGGTCCGTTTGAGATTTTAGAGAAAGTGGGACCGGTAGCCTACAGGCTAACTTTACCACCTTCATTATCCAGAATTCACGACGTATTCCACGTATTGATGTTGAGGAAATACGTCCAAGATCCTTCTCATATTATCAATTATGATGAGTTGGAGCTTAGCGATTCACTGGGGTATGAGGAGATACCAGTATGTATTCTGGATAGGAAAGTATAGGAGCTACGTAACAAGAAGATTCCTCAGGTAAAATTTTTTTGGAGAAATCATGCGGTAGAAGAGGCTTCTTGGGAGTCCGAGGAGTAGATGAGACGGAGGTATCCGCAATTATTTCAGGAAGTGTAAATATAATTAGAAAATGTGAGTTAATATGTAATTTTCTTTTACAGGTACGTGTATGGTTTTAGTAGTGTAGTATTTTAGTTTTGGGAGGAGTTTTCTTTTGATATGTGTAATCTCCCAGAACTTAAGTTGTAACCACGGTATTCCTCTGCCACAAGTGAGGGTAAGTAATAAAACGAGTAGACCATTTTGCTTAATAAGGGATGATGAATTATGTGAATAGTAATTTCAAGGACGAAATTTTTATAAGGACGGGAGGATGCAACGACCCAAATTTTTAAATGGAATTTAAATAATAAAGAGAGAGGGAAATAGAAACAGAAATGGAAGGAGGCCATAGCGTTCGTCAACGGCATTGCATTTTGGAAGGAAAAGAAAAGGGAATGGAAACAAATAAAATAAAGAAGGAAGCTGCCAAGCTTCGTCGATGAACACAGGGATTCGTCGACGAAAGCTTTAGAGATTTTGTCGATGAACTCAGGACTTCGTCGACGAGAAAATACCGAAAAGGGTTCTGAGGCAGCCTGAATTTTGTTGACGAATACAGGGTTTTCTCGACGAAATTTATAAAGAACTCGTCAACGAAGATCGGGCTCGTCGACGAGTTCCGCTGCCTATAAATATGAAAAATCCAATTTTTATTTCATTTTTCACGCTCCTCTCTCTCCTCTTCGGCTCTCTCACTCTCTCTCTTCGATTTTGGGCTAGTTTTACGCCGGAACGAAGATCTGAGGCTACAACGACACTCCTGGCGAAGTTCCTTACAAGTTTGTCGGAGCAGATCATTGGGGAAACGAAGTTGGAAATCATCCCTTGGTTGAGGTAAGGCTTTTTAAGCCAAATTAGACTTTATGGTAGTTATAGGAATTTATGTACGCATGAAAATACTGATGTTTAGTACAGGGGATTTTGAGTTTCAGGGTATTGAGTAGGAAATCCTACAGGGGTTAAGCTAGGAAATTCGAGGGGCTTTCTCAGTAGTCAGGTAAGTGAATAAACTAAAGCAGATATTTTCCATGCAAGTTAGTATTATTTATGAGCACATCTATTTTTAGAAAAGCCTATGTTATAATTGTTTATTATATATGAAACATATGTTTGGAAAATACTGCCATTATGAGAAAAATGTATATGTATGTATGAGATGCCAAAAAATAATGATTTTAGTATGACTTTTAACAAAGCATGTGTGGCATGAATATTATTTTACGTGAAATGAGATAAGATAGGAATGCTTTTACGAGTAAAACACATTTTTAGGTATTATGAAACGATGAGTTATATTATGATGGTTTTGACGATCGTATGATGAACAATGTATTTTGAGAATGCATATACCTGAAACAATTTTGGCAGGAGGCAGTACTTTATGTTATCGACATGAGGCTGTATTTTATGTTATCGGCACGAGGCCGTATTTATGTTATTGGCGCAAGGCCATATTTACTATGATTTTGGCACGAGGCCATTTGTATGATTTCGGCACGAGGCCGTATCTATGTTTTCGACACAAGGCCGTAATGATGTTATGTATGATCATGTATTATATGTTATCACAACCAGGATGTTAGTTTAGTTTAGACCAGGAGTTCGGTACCGTAGCTATGGGTTGATTTTGGCACGAGGCCTTATTAGTGCTACCATCCCATGAGGGGATGGGAGATGGATAGTCGATGAGGCTTTTAGTAGAGTGTAAACGTCCACCTGGCAGTCCGGACCAGGGTGTGGAGGGCCCATCGTACTTACAGACATATTTGATTCGGCAGTGGTCGACCAGCCATTGTCGGGTCCCGCCTTCGGGCTGCACAACTCGTCATGGGGGGTAATACATGACATTAGCTAGCTATTCATCATGGGTTTATTTTCAGTATTACGAGTTATTACAGATGTTTATGTATGTATGTTATGATTTATTAACGAATATGAAAGTACATGATTGTCCAATATGATATTATGATTATTTCTAGAGTTATGAAATATATTATACATGTATAAGCACCCTAAATATTCATGTTGCCACATAGTTGTATTTAGTTTACTTTCCCTTACTGAGAAGTGTCTCACCCCCAACATTGATATATTTTTCAGGAAATCTAGAGAAACCGGTGGTTCAAGGCCGCCGTTGAGTAAGTGGAGCTTCCCTACTAGAAGGGTAAGCTTTGAACTAGGACTAGGAGATTTTTGTTGTATGGTCCTATTTGCCTTTTTGGAGATTGTAAATATAAATAGTATATTAATGTTAATAGAAAGCTCTGGTATTATGCATTATGGTTGGATGATTGTGATTTTATTTTTAATGCTGCTAGGTTTTTCTGCTGTATTTGACAGGTGTCCGCGCTACCCACGGGTTCGAGTTGACCATTTATTTATTATGTTGCATTTTATTGAGGGACGTTACAATTACCCTATTAAACTCATGAACGTCTAGTGCACAATATAAAAGGTTTATTGTAGTAGCATTTAATTGAACAGATTTCCAATCATCATCAGTACACTCATCTTCAGTCTTAGGTATATTTACTTTATCAACTACTTTCATAGGAACATGGTTTCCTTTAGAAACTATTCTCCACACTTTCAAATCAATATTTAAAATATATATACTCATCCTTCATTTCCAATAGGTGTAATTTACACCGCATAAAATTGGTGGTCTAGTGGACAAGCTCACCGAATGGGGTTACACCAATTTGTGTCATTCATCGACGAAGGTTGCGGCGCAGAACACCATTCCAACGTGGATATAGATAGATTAACGTTTAATCTCCATGATCCAATGGCTAGAAATTAATTTGATAGCGAGAACATTATTCAAACACTCCCAAAACCCTAAAAAGATAAGAAACAAGAGTTCTAGAGACCTATTTTCATATCTTGTGCTAAGTGTGCCTCCATTCAAATATTTTTCCAATAATTTACTGTGTTCATACTCTTTGGGCAAATCATCTCAGCCTTTCAAAGGGATTTCATCTACATATCTTGCAAGCAATCCTTGGCGATTGAGGTTTGATAAATAAGTGATTGGTTTGTGGTTTCAATATATATATCTCAAAGATTTCTCATATCTCATACTCATATATCTACTATTTTTATTGAGAAGAAAAATTCTTGTGTTATTACTTGAAAAGAAAAAAATTATTTGAGAAAGGATTTTGCTAAAGGTTGAATCTTTGTGATATTCAAGTTGTTATTTTCAACAAATACTTGTTATTTAGTTATTTAATACATATTGTTATTGAAGATATTGAACTTGAAGCTTGCTTCTTCTTCCTTTTATTCCTCTAGTTCCTTGGATTGAGCCAAGTGATATGTACTTTAGGTGCCTCGTGGTTTCCATACAAGTTTACCGTCTATGCATTCTAAATGATGATCATGTTCACAAACTCAATTGCATAGGTCAAATAACAAGTGATTTGTCATTATCAAAACAGGATTGGACTCATAGAGTCAACAAATAAAGTTTTTGAAAGCATATGTTTTCCAAGGACAGGCGACTGATGTGTTACCATAAGGCGACTTACATATTTATACTAAATAAAGTGAACACACAGTACAAGATTAGGAAACTGATGAAACACTATCAGGCGACAGACATTTTTACGTTGTTATAATCTGAACAGACAAAATACAGACAGATGATTGACCTCGTAGGCTTAGGCAATTGATTCCATTTTGTGTTTGAATAATATGTTGAATTAAAAGGCACAAGCGACTGACCCCAATATCTTAGTCGACTGATGAACGTATTTTCACATTTCAAACAGCGAGGGAAAGTTTCCAAATTTGATTACTTAGTCCCCAATCTTTGAGAAAACTTGGAAAACACTGCAAGTAACTTGGAGAATACGAAATTTTACTTTTTCTATCTATAAATATATATTAAACCCAATAATTAGATATACCAACAATCAGCAATCAATGAAATTCCCATATATTCAAAGCTATAATCTTGTTGAATACTTTTGCTGAAAATTCTTACTAAGTTATTGCTGAATAAAAGCTCATGGTTCTTGCACTTTCACTGAGATTTTCAATCTTAGATAGAACCACGGTGATATCTACTTGAGTTTCAATCATTATATTATTATTTTTGATGAAGTATATCATTCTTTTATTTGTACAAATATGATCTAACGGAGAGTTTTTTTGTACGACACAAAGTTTGTTTCTTTGTTATTTTTTTGACGATTCAGGGCTATTGGATCATTGCCTTTTAAGAAGGGGTATTCTTGTTAGAGAGGGATCTCCACATGAGAAGGAGAGAGGTTATAACTTTTCATATTAAAGAAAGTTGGAAAGGAAAAACCTCATAGCAATTGCTTGGGGCAAGGACGTAGGTTGTTGGTCGAACCTTGTAAAAAAATCTGGTTCTCAGCTCTTCTCCCTACTCTATTTAATTTTTTGCAAGAGTATTATATGCGTGTATGATCTTTATATCTTGCTAAATTTTTGGGATTGCTGGAATCTTGTTTTTGATTCATATTTAAAATCAGCATACTATAAATTGTTGGTTGGTTTGATATATTAAATAGAGTTCTGATTTTTGCTTATCAACAACTGAAAGGTATTTTGAATTGAAAGTATTACAAAATAAAATCTCTGAAAATTATATTTCATTGTTTAAAGTGAAGATATAAATTCTGGGTTTGAATTTAAAACCTGACATTTGTTTCCAAACTATTTTAACTTGATTATTGAATTTACCAATTGGGTTTTAATATCAAAGAATTTAAATTTGATTTGAATATTGACTAAACTTGGTTGATTAATCAATAGTATATTATTTAAGATTGAAGGTTGATTCAATACATAAATTTTTAGTGAAGATAAAACTCAACTAAGGAACTTGTAATACAAAGTAAGTAAAGAAATTTTAAAATCCCAATTCAACCCCCCTCTTGGGAGTATACCTAACAATACTTATTCTACAAAACCTTTTAAATTTTCTTTGCGGAGGAATAAATAGTATCAAAATAATCATAAAAATGATCAGCGAGACAATTTAAAATATAAAAACAACATTTATACTCATCCTTTTCATATTGATCCAACTTTTCAAGGTAGTCGACTAGCTCGTATTCATTTATGTTGTTGGTATTGACTTTGTTGGGATGCTTCTCAGTAAGAACATAAGCAACCTTAAGATCTCCATCTCTTAGTGGGTTGCTTTAAACTGAATGGGCTTGTTGAGATCTCCAACATTTTCATTAGCCTTTTCAACTATAGGCTTCGTATTTTTGAATCTCCTTAAAAATCATTATGAATATAGTACAAAAATAACAAAAATAAAAAAACACAAATTAAACATAAGCATGATTCACAATTAGGCTAAGACATATATCTCTCGCTCTCTTTAAGGAGATTCATAGCCATGAGCAGAGTTCTCATGATCGACCAATGTCATCTTCACATCAAAACTATCGCCGCATGCATCATCAATGTGATTCTGAACCACTAGTCACTTTGTCATTTTCTTCTTTGCTACCTCTTTGCATTAGGTTATGAGCACAAATGAATTCTAAATCTTGGTGTGAATGGAATTAACCTTAAACTTTAACCTTGCTAGCTCCTGAACATGCAAGTGTTTTTTATTGTTGACTATTTTTCACTGAAGGAGGGCGGCACCTCCAATTATTTATTGATATATCCTAACTTTTGGCGAAAGAATACCGTGGTTACAAGACAAGCATTGGGAGATTACAGATAAAAAAGACATTACAGGCCTCCCAAAAACAACACCAACTGTAACAACCTGCTTATCTTATCATATATTAAAACATAATCAATAACAAAGTCAACCCGAACCCGTGGGTAACGGGGACACACCTAACATTCACAGCGGAAACCTAAGTAGCAGTAAATATAAATAACATTCTCAAAACCATAAAATACATAACACCAGAGTCAATTAAATCCCAAAATATTGTGTTTATATACAAACTCCCAAAAATACAAAGTATATACATATCTAGGAACCCATAACATAAATCTTCTATTCCTAGATCAAAATTTATTCTCCTAACGGGGTAGTAACAATCTATGTTAACGGCGGCCTCGATCTGCCGGTCTTTCTGGGTTTCCTAAAAATTATTTAATGTTGGGGGTGAGACACCTCTCAGTAAGGGAAAATAAACTAAATACAGTTGTGCGGCAACATGAATATTTGATGCTATAATACATTGACAGTACATTTCATATTCTAGAAAACATTCATGATAACATATCTGAATAAACATAAACTTACATAATTTCTATTAATTCATATTGATCATGAAATATCTGATATGTAATGTCCTCAAAATTCTCACCATTTTTTTTATATAACCATATCTACGCAGCAGATATACAAGTTATACAACCACATATATTAAACAATATCATAATTCAGTACATTCAGACCATAGCCATATACAATAATTCCCTCTAGTATCATCTACCCCAAAAATGCAAAATCCTATCACAAACTTACCCTACAATCAGGGTAACCAAGTCAACTCTCTATCCGCGAGCCTGATCTACTTGCCTAGTTGGCTCACCTAAAAAGTGGTAAAGTAATGGGGTGAGACGATGCTCAGTAAGTGGAAATATGCTATTACTAGTGTGTGACGACCGAGTTGTAAAACTATGCTAATAATATTTAAAACTGCATGATCTGAAAAAACTGTAAAACACATGTATAGTAGCTTAAAACATTTGTATCATCTGAATTTTCTATCATTCATACTACTATATCTTACTATATACGACAAAAGCTATAAAACTATATACATATACACATACATAACTATGCTTTTTCCCTGGGACTCTGTATGTCATGATTTGACCCCTCATGACAGGGTTGTGTGGCTCATAGGCAGGACTTAACCTGGTCGGCCCTCCAAGTAAGTCATCATACTTTACACTACCTTAGCCCGAGCAAATTGCATTCACTCCTAAGCTGGGGACTGGCTACTACCTCGTCAAACTGGCCCCCTCAACCCAACGTACCGGGGAGTTGTATCCTCTCTGAGCACAATTTGATGTTACCCACAAACTATTTGAGATATGTGGTTGCACTTTATCTGTATTAGCAATGGTGTCGTGCTCTATAAACTGTATTTGTCTGTAATCTTTCCACAGTGATATGATACTATACATACATATATATATATATATATATATATATATATATATATATATATATACATACGTACTCTTTTACTGTTTTCATTATGTTCCCAAAATAACCATAACACTAATAATCTATATTGTAAATACTATAATATATGTAGCATCTTGATGCTATAACTATATAATCTGTCTATATTTTCTATCTATATAATCTGTCTGTATACTCTGAGTGTTATGACATTTAGGAAAACATAAGATTCTGTAAATACTATATATACTGATATAAATAAACATCTGTGTGTGTGTGTATATATATATCCATCTGTAAAACTATTTGAATAAAACTGTATATGTACATGCATCAATCTATATAATATATGTGAATATCTGGCTATATTTTATATGTTCTGTATAACATCATATACTAGGAAATCTATATAAAATTCTACATCAAATAATATCTACTTAGGCCACACATACATTATAATCTCATATTCTGTAAAAACTATATAATAATTGGTATACATGCAACTGTAAAATTTCTGTTAACATAATCAAATCTCCTAGCATAGCATATTTCCCTTACCTAGTTTCTGAAAAGCCCTCACTAAACTCTGGCCCTACACCCACAGGGTTCTCCACTCAACACCCTGAAAACGACATCCCCCCAGAACAAAACATTAGTATTTTCCTACATACAACATTTCCTATAACTGCAAGGAAAGCATATTCTGAATAAAATACCTTACCTTGAATTTGAGACGAATTTCAAACCTCTTCCACCGATGATTTGCTCTGGCAGACTTGCAGAGAACTTCGCCAGGAGCGTCATGGTGGCTTCAGATCGTCGATACAGCGTGAAACGGGGCCGGGATCAAAAAGAGAAGGAGGGACAGGCGTTTAAAGAGAGAAAGGAGGTTTCTTGCGCTGAATTTTCATCAAAAATCTGGGTTTTCACTGTTTATAGAGCCGGATTCGTTGACGATACACATCATCTCGTCGACGAGATGATGTGTAATTTCGTCGATGAACCCTACCTCCTCATCGACGAAATTCAGACTACCCAAGAACCTCTCTCGGTATCTTCTCATCGACGAGGCGTGGCTTCGTCGACGAGGCCTTGTGTAAAAATCTTCCAGGTTATTACATTTAAAGTGCAACTTCATCGACGAACACGAAGCGTTCGTCGACGAAGCCTGCTACCTCCTTCTATTTCCATTTCCCTCCCTCTTTATTTTTTAAATACCATTATTCTTCGGGTCGTTACGTTCTCCCCTCCTTATAAAATTTCGTCCTTGAAATTTACTATTTATATAACTCATCATTCTTTAAAGGCAAAATGGTCTACTTATTTTATTACTTGCCCTCACTTATGGTGGAGGAATACCGTGGTTACATTTTATGTTCTGGGAGATTACACAAATAAAAATAAAAAATACTTACTAACTAAATAGTACATGTACCTGTAAAAGAAACATTACCTAACTATTTACATTACCTGATTACTCGTGGAACAAATGTGGGTATTTCTTTTTAATTTCATCCTCGAGTTCCCAAGAGGCTTCTTCCATAGAATGGTTCCTCCACAAAATCTTCAATAGCTAAATTTCTTTAGTACTTTTTGTCTGAACTCTGGCCCTACGCCCACAGGGTTCTCCACTCAACACCCTGAAAATGACATCCCCCAGAACAAAACATTAGTATTTTCCTACATACAAAATTTCCTATAACTACAAGGAAAGCATATTCTGAATAAAACACCTTACCCTGAATTTGGGATAAATTCCAAACCTCTTCCACCGATGATTCGCTCTGGCAAACTTGTAGAGAACTTCACCAAGAGCGTTGTGGTGGCTTCAGATCATTGATCCGGCATGAAAAGGGGCCGAGATCAAAGAGAGAAGGAGGGAGAGGCATTTAGAGAAAGAAAGGAGGTTTCTTGCACTGAATTTTCATCAAAAATTTGGGTTTTCACTATTTATAGAACCAGATTTGTTGACGATACATGTCATCTCGTCGATGAGTCTTTAAGTAATTTTGTTGATGAACCCTACCTCCTCGTCGATGAAATTCAGACTACCCAAAAACCTCTCTCGGTATCTTCTCGTCAACGAGGCCCTGCGTAAAAATTTTTCAGGTTATTACATTCAAAGTGCAACTTCGTTGATGAACACGAAGCATTCGTTGAGGAAGCCTACTGCTTGCTTCTGTTTCTATTTCCATTTCCCTCTCTTTTTATTATTTAAATACCATTATTCTTCGGGTCGTTACGTTCTCCCCTCCTTATAAAATTTCGTCCTCAAAATTTACTATTTATATAACTCATCATTCTTTAAAGGCAAAATGGTCTACTTATTTTATTACTTGCCCTCATTTATGGCGAAGGAATACCATGGTTATATTTTATGTTTTGGGAGATTATACAAATAAAATTAAAAACTACTTACTAACTAAATAGTACATGTACCTGCAAAAGAAACAATACCTAACTATTTACATTACCTGATTACTCGTGGAACAAATGTGGGTATTTCTTTTTAATTTCATCCTCGAGTTCCCAAGAGGCTTCTTCCATATCATGGTTCTTCCATAAAATCTCCACTAGCTGAATTTCTTTAGTATGCAGTTCTTGTGTCTTTCTGTCTAAAATCTGTACTGGCGTCTCTTCATAAGCTAGTGAATACTTGAGTTCTATCTCTGCATAGATGATAATGTGGGATTTGTCTAGGATGTATTTCCTTAACATAACAACATGAAACACGTCATGAATTCGAGCCAAAGTTGGCGGCAAAACTAGCCTATAGGCAACTGACCCTATTCTCTCTAGTATCTCAAAAAGGCCAATATACCTAGGGCTCAACTTGCCCTTCTTTCAAAGCCTCATAATTCATTTTGGAGGAGCTATCTTCAAAAATACTCGATCTCCCACATCAAACTCTAACTCTCGACAATGAGTGTCTGCGTAGCTTTTCTGCCGACTCTGTGCTGTATTGACTCTTTCTTTAATTAGTCGGACCTTGTCGGACGCCTGCTGTATTATTTTTGGACCTAAAACTCGCCTTTCACCTATCTCGTCCCAAAAGAGAGGAGAACAACATCTCCTACCATACAATGCCTCGTATGGAGCCATGCTGATACTAGCCTGGTAGCTATTATTATAAGCAAATTCAACTAGCGGTAGAAACTGAGTCCAACTACTCCCAAAATCCAGCACGCACACACGGAGCATATCTTCTAATGTTTGGATCGTCCTCTTAGTCTGGCCATTTATCTGTGGATGGAACGTAGTGCTGAATGCTAATTGTGTACCCATAGCTTCCTGAAAACTCTTCCAAAATCGTGAAGTGAACCGAGGATCTTGGTCTGAAACTATAGATACCGGTACACCATGGACACAAACTATCTCTCAAACATATATCTCTGCCAATCTATCCATGGAGTAACTAACTTTAATCGGAATGAATGAGCGGTCTTCATCAGACGATCAACAACCACCCAAATAGCACTCAACCCCTGACGTACTGGTGGTAACCCCATAACAAAATCCATCGAAACGTTATCCCATTTCCACACTAGAATGAACAATGGCTGCAACTGTCCTGCTGGTCTCTGGTGCTCAGCTTTAACCTGCTGAACTCGGCTATCTCCCTCTTCATTCCACTCCATCAAAAATACTCTTGCAGATCCCTATACATTTTAGTACTGCCGGGATGAACCGTGTATAGGGATCTATGAGCCTCCTCCAATATAGTTCTCCTGATCTCAATATATGGAGGAACACATAGCCTAGAATGGAATCGCAAGGCTCCCTCATCTGATATGCTGAACTCCTCACCCTGACCATCCTGCACTCTAGCCATCACCTTTGCCAACTCTACATCATCACCCTGAGCTGCTTTAATCCTTTCGTATAGTATAGGCTGAATCACTAGACTGGAAATGACTGCCTGAGGACTCTCTTTTATTAACTCCATGCTAAGTCTTTCCAAATCCATTAAAATTGAGTGTTGAATCTCCATAGCTGCCAGTACGGGTCCCACTAACTTCTTGCTCAGAGCATCTGTCACCACATTTGCCTTCCCTGGATGGTAACTAATCATGCAGTCATAATCTTTAATAAGCTCTAGCCAACTTCTTTGCCTCATATTCAGCTCTTTCTGGGTGAAGAAATATTTCAGACTCTTGTGATCCGTGAAAATCTCGCACTTTCCACCATACAGGTAATGCCTCCAGATCTTGAGAGCATACACTACTGTAGCTAGTTCCAAATCATGGACAGGATAATTTTTCTCGTATTCTTTAAGCTGTCTAGAAGCATACGCGATGACTCTGCCGTGCTGCATCAACACGCATCCAAGACCCTTAAAAGTGGCATCACTATATATTACAAATTCGTCCTCCCTTGATGGAATAGCTAATACCGGAGCTGAAACTAACCGCCGCTTTAACTCTTGAAAACTCTATTCATAATCAACGATCCAATCAAACTTCACATTTTTCCTTATAAGCCATGTTAATGGACATGATAGTCTAGAGAAGCCATTTACGAGCACCGGAAATAGCCCGCTAATCCCAGAAAACTCCTGACCTCCTGAACGTTGCCTGGCCTTTCCCAACTCACCACTGCCTCTATTTTACTCGGATCAACTGATACACCTACTTCAGAGACCATACGGCCGAGAAAGATAACTTGCCTTAACCAGAACTCACATTTCTTTAATTTTGCATACAATTTCCTTTCTCTCAGTATCTGCAACACTAGCCTCAAATGATGCTCGTGCTCCTCAAAACTCCTCGAATAGACCAATATATCATCAATGAACACAACCACAAACTGGTCCAAATATTGATGAAACACTCGATTTATTAAATCCATAAATACTGCTGGTGCATTAGTCAACCCAAATGGCATCACTAAGAATTCATAATGCCCATATCTGGTTCGAAATGCGGTCTTCGAAATGTCCTCTACTTTAACTTTCACCTAATGGTAACTCGACTGCAGGTTAATTTTAGAGTAAACCTGGGTCCCCCGGAGCTGATTAAATAAAACATCAATCCTAGGGAGAGGATACTTATTCTTGACTATTAGTTTATTTATCTCCCTATAATTGATGCACAATCCCATGGTACCGTCCTTCTTTTTCACGAACAGAACTGGCGCTCACTGGGGCGATACACTAAGCCTGATGAAGCCTTTATCCAGTAATTCCTGTTACTGTTCTTTCGATTCTTTCAACTCGACTGGAGCCATACGGTATGGTGCTTTAGATACCAATGTAGATCTCGGCAACAGATCTATAATAAACTCAATTTCACGGTCAGGTGGCAAACCAGACAATTCTTCTGGAAAGACATCTAGGAATTCCCCCATTGCCAGTATGTCAGCTTGTTTCAATTCTTCTTTTGGCAGTTCTTTTATGTATGCGACATACCCTTGGCAACCACCCTGCAGTAGTCTCCTTACCTGAACGGCCGACACCAACTGTGGCATGGCACATACACATGAACCCACAAATATATACTCTTGTTCGTCCGGGGATCTGAAAATTACTTCTTTCTGGTGACAATCTATACTGGCATGATGAGTAGCTAGCTAGTCCATGCCCAGTATAACATCAAACCCCTGCATATCAAGAACGACAAGATCGGCTAACAGTAGTCTCTTCTAAATACTTACTAGAAAATTCCAAAGCATCTTCCTGCATTTTACCACAAATCCCATCGACGTACCCACAGATAATTCTATATCTAATAGCTGCATCTCTACCCCAGCTATTCTGACATACCCCACCAATATAAAAGAGTGGGTGGCACTTGTATAAAAAAAAAGAACAATTTTATATGGTAAAGCAGTAAGGGTACCTGTGACCACGTCTCCAGCCATCTCAACATCTTCCGGCGTTAACGCATAAACCCTCGCTGGCGCGGTATTTCTCTACTGACCTCAGTGGGGCACCTGGTATCCTCCCTGAAATGGCCTAGGAGCCGGTGCATAACCTGGTGGCATTTGATAGGATCAAGCTATATGGCCAGGCCTCCCACAGCGATAACAGACATTCTCCCCTAACCGGCACTCACTAGGTTGTCTCCATCCACATCTAGGACATATGGTAGGAAACTGTCCACTCTGACATCCTTCATGCACTACCATCTGTCTCTGACCTCTGCAAGATCTACCTCCTCTCCAAGGGCCTTGATTGGGACCCGCCTGAAAACTTAAGGGCACAGTCCTCTTGTTTTGATTCTGTGTCTCAATCTCCCTGGGTAGACTTTCCTCTGTTATAATAGCCCTATCAACCAACTCTGCAGAATCCTGGATCCTCAGTACCGCCACCCGCCTATAAATATCTCGCCTCAAGTTTCTCTCAAACATTCTGGCCTTCTTCATTTCATTGGGGACAATATATAGGCAGAAACGCGAGAGCTCGATAAATCTCACCGCGTACTACTAGACTGTCATCGACCCCTGGGACAGACTCAGAAACTTCTGTCCTCGAGCCTCTCTAACTGAGGCAGGATAGTATCTATCAAAGAACACATCCCTGAATCGAGCCAAGGTCATCGACACTGGTATAGCCCTTTGCTTCTCCAATAGCCTAGTAGCTGTACACCATCTCTCGGCCTCCTTCGCCAGTCTATAAATAGCATATAAGACCCTCTGCTCATCGGTGCAGTGAAGCACTGTTAGGATCTTCTCTACCTCTTGCACCCAATTCTCAGCAACTACAGGGTCAGTCGCTCCAAAAAAGGTTGGCGGATTCATCTTCATAAATTTCTCTATGGTACATCCCTAAACTGGAAATGGACCTCCCTGCTCTCTAGAGCTCTGCGCTATCTCAGCCATAACTTGCTGAGCCACACTACGTACCACAGCATCTGAATCTCCACCTCTTACGCCATAAGGACCTGATCCATCATCCCCACTAGGGTGAGCGCTACTGCCTCCTATGTCCATCCTGCAAATATATAGAACACCGTTTCAGAATCCCAGTTCCTATATAAACCTAACTTATTCAACTAAAATTTCAAATCTTTTATTGACCATCCTTCCTCATCCTAATCCCAAAATCCAATCCTACAACCCAAACACACGACTCGTCAGTAGTTTACCATGACTTTCCTGAAATCGTCACTTCAGGAAAAACATAGAAACCACCATGAAATCCTATATCCAGATCACAGAACAAAATCTCAAATTCTTTTCCCTATATTCTTATATTATTTTCCGCTGCATTCTAGAGTCTATAGAACTTAGCAACCTAGGCTCTGATACCAAAATGTAACGTCCTCAAAATTCTCACCATTTTTTTATATAACCATATCTACGCAATGGATATACAAGTCATACAACCACATATACTAAACAATATCAGAATTCAGTACATTAAGACCATAACCATATACAATAATTACCTCAAGTATCATCTACCCCAAAAATACAAAACCCTGTCACAAACTTACCCTACAATCAGGGTAACCAAGTCAACTCTCTATCTAAGAGCCTGATCTGCTTGCCTAGTTGGATCACCTGAAATATGTTAAACCAGTGGGATGAGACGACGTTCAGTAAGACTAAATATGCTATTGCTAATGTGTGGTGACTGAGTTTCATAAATATTATATTAACAATATCTAAAACTGTAAAAGCTGGTAAATCAATATACAATATAACTTGCATTTATCATAGTTTAAAGTATAGCTATAATATCTAAGTTTTCTACTTTTCATACTTCTAGTATCATACTATATCTGCTGATATTCTGTAAATCTATATACATATATATAACTGAGATGTCTACCTTGGAAAAATTGTACGTCATGATTTAACCCTTCATGATAGGGTTATGCAGCCCGTAGGCGGGACTTAATCTTTGTTGGCCTACCAGATAAGTAAATTGAACTCTACCAATCCTCAGTCCGGCCAAATTTTAACCTCCCTTAGGCTCAGAACTGGTAACTACCTCGTCAAACCAGCCACCTCAACCCGGTCTTTTGGGGAGTCTGCAATCACTCCAGGCACAATTGATGGAAACCATCCACACACTATCTAAGATGTGTGGTTGCACTCTGATCTATTCTAGCTACAGTACCGGGCTCTGCTAACTAAACATAACTAAATTCATCAGGGTCTGATACTGTATATACTATTTCTATAGATATCCTATTGTCTTCATCATATTTCCAAAATAACCATAACACTATAAATCTGATTTGAAAATACTATAATATTTTACCGAAATAACTGTAATATCTAACTATAATATCTGTAATATCTGACTTTAATATCTGGCTATCTTATCTAACTGAATAATCTGTAATGTTTGAGTGTTATGGTTTTGGTAAGCATGTCATTATGTAAATACTGTAAAATACTTGTCTGTGTAATATTTGTGAAATATCTGTCTTGTAGAGACCCAGTGAATTATATTAATTAAATAATAGGACAAGGAGAGGAAAAGAAATTGAAATAGGAAATTTAGTAGGGCCTCATCGACGAATAGAGTTCTTGGGCTCGTCGATAGGGACACGTGTCTCGTTGACGAGAAGATACCGAGAAGGCTGTTTCCCGACCTAAAATTCGTCGACGAAATTCTTTCATGGCCTCGTCGACGAAGTGACATGTCTCGTCGATGAAGACACGTGACTAAGCATTCTATTTAAGGCCAAAATGACCCTTTTTGCGAGATAAATTCTTTCTCTCAGCTCTCTCTCTCTCTCTCTCTCTCCCTCTCCCTCTCTCTCCTATACGATTTTCTCCCCTTCTCTCTAGAAATCCGAGCCGGTTCTTCACTGATTCGACGATCCGAAGCCGCCACGCTACTCCTGGGAAGTTTTTCTTCAATTCTACTAGAGTAGATCGTTGGTAGGGCCAACTTGGACACCATCCCAAATTCGGGGTAAGTTGGGTTTCCTAGGCTTTTTAATGAATATTTGGTATTTCTGGAGTTGTAGAAAAGTAGTATTTGGAGAAATACTAAAGTTCTGTTAGGGGAAATATTGTTGTCAGGGTGTTAAGCTGGGAGCCCTGTAGGTGCAACACTAGTTATTTTTGGGGTTTTCTATTAGTCAAGTAAGGGAATAAACTAAAATAGTAATTTTTTATAAAATTATTATTATTTAATAGCAGATTAATTTTCAAAAAACATGTATTATGTATAAGTATGTTTGGAAAAATATATTTGGGAAAATACTGTTGTTACACAAGAATATGTTTTTAATGTAAAATGTTAGGAAATGTGATTTCAGAACAGAATTCATTATTTTATTCAGTTTGTGTGGCATGAATATTATTTCACGTATATTGTATTATATTAAGTCGGATTTAGAGAAAAGACATGTTTACAGTAATTTTTAGAAAAAAAACCCATAAAAATTACAAGAAAGTATGGTTTTAGTATTTCATGATAAAAAGTACAGATAATCAGCTTAGTATGTCATGACATGTACGACACGAGGTCGTGATTGATAGCCGGTGCAAGGCCGTGTTTACTATGATATGTCGGAATTCAGAGAAATGCTATCAATCTAGTTTCATGTTAAACCAGTATATGTATATGCACTATATGTTATCAGAACCCGGATGGTAGTTTATATCAGTATTCAGGGCTCGATATTGTAGCTATTTAGTTTAGTTCAGACTTGTGCTACTACCCCTTCCAATAGAGGGGGTGAGAGATGGATAGTCGATGTGGCTTTACTGTAGTGTTGTAGACATCCCTTTAGCAGTCCGGACCAGGGTGGGGTGGGCCCATCGTAGTTACAAACATTTTTAACTTTGCAGTGGTCAGCCAAATATTGTCAAGTCTTGCCTTCGGGTTGCACAACCCGTTATGGGGGGTAATACATGACATCAACTAGCTATCCATCTTGGGAATATTTCAGTATTATCAGTTATAGCAGACAATTTTGTAATAACAGAAAGTTAGTATGATTTAATATGCCTATGATTATATATCCATTACTCAGTTATTACATTACAAATTTTTACTAGGCATGTATCACATACTATTTATTTATTATAATACGGAAATATTCATGTTATCATACAACTGTATTTAGTTTATTTCCCTTACTGAGAGGTGTCTCACCCAAGCTTAAAATATTTCAGGAAACCCAGAGAGATAGGCGGACTGAGCTCCGCGCCGTTAGGGCTAGTTTATACTACCTTGCTAGGAAGGTGAGTTTTGAACTATGGTCAATTGATTTTGATGTATGATCCTAGTTTTATCTTTTGGTGTCTTTTGGGGAATTTTGTGGATTGTGAATAGCTCTGGTACTGTTATTATGGATGAAATTTTTTTTAATTGCTGCTTAGGTGTCCGATGTGTATGATAGGTGTGTCTCGTTACCCATGGGTTCAAGTCGACTTCGCTATATCATTAGTTATTGGTATCAGAGTATTTAATGTGGTTGATTATATAGTAAGATAAGTAGGATGTTACAGTTTTGTTTCAGAGCCTAAGTTGCTAGGTTCTGTAGACTCTAGAATGTAGTGGAAACAATACTAGAGTATATGATAAAGGAATTTGAGGTCTTGTTTTGTAGTCTAGATGCAGGACTTCCATGTTGGTTTATGTGTCTTTCTTGGGGGTGATGATTTCAGGAAAGTCATAGCAAACTATTGATGGGTTGGGTATCTAGGTTGCAGGATTGAACCTTAAATTAAGAATAGGGATAAGAAAACAGTTAAGGGTATGATACTAGTTAGATGATTTGTGTAGGGTATGTTATGGTAATAGGGTCCTAAGCTAAGTTTATTGTATTTTCAGGATGGACCCTGGAGGTGGTAGCGCCCATGCCAGTGGTAATGAGGGTGCTGGGCCCTCAAGTGCAGCTGGTGGTGACTCAGACGTAGTACTATGCAACGTGGCTCAACAAGTTATGGTTGAAATTTTTAGGAACTCCAGGGAGCAGGGAGGTCCGTCTGTAGGCCACAGTAGTTCGATTAAGAAGTTTATCAAGATGAATCTACCAGCTTTCTTAGGAGGAACTGATTCTGCTATCGCTGAGAACTGAGTGTAGGAAATTGAAAAGGTGTTGGCAATGCTTCAGTGTACTGAGGAGTAGAGGGTGCTATTTGCTATGTATAAACTGGTAGTGAAACTTTTGGAGCAGCAGAGGGCAGTGCTTATGGAGATGACTTGGGAATGATTTAAGGAGATATTTTTCAACAGATACTTTCCAGCCTCGTCTAGAGAAGCCAAGATAGAGGAGTTCCTGAATCCAAAGCAGAGACCGCAGACAGTGCAGCAGTACGCGGCGAGGTTCATTGAGTTATCTCGCTTCGCCCCATACATTATTCCAAATGAAATGAAGAAGGTAAGAAACTTTGAAAGAGGTATGAGAAGAGAATTATATAAGCAAGTGTCAATACTAAAATTGCAAGATTTTGCCAAGCTGGTAGATATACCAGCTATGGTAGAAGTCAGGGAGCGTTTGGAGGCTGAGGAGTAGAGATAGAGAAAGTGATCCACACCTTCTACTTCCCAACAGGGGTCCAGTCGGGGTTCATGGAAGAGAGGTGGTTACTACAGGGATCGGAGGTAGGAGTTAGGGAATCGTGGGTTTCAGGGTATGCAGTTTTTTCCAGCTTGTCCCACTTGTGGGAAGAGACACCCGGGGAGTGTTATGCTGGGCGAGGTATTAATAGTCTAGATGCGGGAATTCTGAGTCTTGTTTCCTAAACAAATTAATTTTTCTTACATTTTCCATTTTACAATAGTCTAGATGCAGGAATTCTAAGTAGTGTTTCCTAAACTTGGGGGCAGAAATTCCTTGATGGTCTTCTATGTTTTTATGAAAAAAGTAGCTAGCTTCAGAAAATCATAGGAAATCCATCAATGGCGATGTTTCCGAGCAGAGAAATAAGAACTTGGAATTTGAACTGGAAGGTTAGGTTGGTTGATTTAGGGAGAAAAATCTTTGAAGGAGAATAATTTAAGTGATGTGGATTAAATGATTTGTGATCAACTTGGGTGTTTGATATTTAAATTGGAGTATATGGAAATGTATGGAATTCTTGAAATGAGGAAATGATTGATTAGCTAGCGAAATTTTGAGGACGAAATTCTTTAAAGAAGGGAAGAATGTAATAACCTGGAAAAAAAGTAAAATAATAATAATAAATAATATTATTAATCAATTAATTAATTAAATATTATTAAATTAATTAAAGAAATAAACAAATATAAGGAATAGTATGAAAAAAAAAATTGGAATAAAGATATATGTATATATATATATAAGTTATATATATATATATATATATGTAAGTTTATTATATTATATATAAGCTAGTGGATATATATAACATATTACCTTAAAACTTCCTGAAGAAACTGGATCCAATTTTAAAATTTGACGTGTAGAAGCAGAAGCCTCACGCTCTCTCCTTCTTTCAGTACGTCTCACTCTCCATCGTCTTCGTCTCCATCTCTCTCTTTCTCTCTCTCCTCAATTTAGTCGGCTTAACGAGCACCGATCGAGAAACGGAAGGTGTCATTGGATTCCTAACTCCGTCACTGACATTTTTGTTGGAGCGGATTTGTTGTGGGAGCGGCGTACGCACCACTCCTGGGGAAAGGTATATTTCCTCTAAATTCTCAATTTCTCTTTAAATCTTCAGTCAAATCGACAATTAGGCACCACCACGGGGTCCTAGTCGTGATCGTCGTCATTTTGACATGAGTAAATTTCCAATTGTAGTTTTCTAGGCCCTACTCCAAAGCGAGAGTGGGATTTGAAAAATTTAGAAAATTAGTTATATTGCAGGGTATAACTGTTTATTTGGCATTTAAGGGCCTCGGAAATATTAAAATAGTATTTTATTTAGGATTAATTTAATGTAATTAGGATTTTTGATTCAGGGTCCGGGTGAGGGCTGCAGGTATTTTTCGGAGTCCCTGTTGGCGTAGTTTAAGAAATTAGGTAAGGGAAAAAATATATATTAAATCAGAATTTTTATGAATTTAATGGAAAATGAATTGTGTTATATATACGTGTGTAAGTTTTGGTGTGAATTATTAAAATGCCAACCATGTAAAACTATGATTTCTGAGCCCAAGACCTCTTATTTAGTTATGTATTTGTGAGAATGAACTGAAGAAAGTGGAATGAATTTTTTGGATAATTATGTAAGAAATGGAAAATATTTTTTCAGCATATAAATGTTAAATGTGGGTTGGCCTATTTTACAGGAATATGTATGAATTTTTACTATTAAATTGTGTGACATGAGATTCTGTGCAAATATATGTTAAATGTATGAAATGCAGGCTAAGTAAGTAAGACATTATGAATAAAATGTGATATGAAAAATGTTGCCTGTATATGTTAAATGCAACCATGTAAATGTAAGACAGCTGAAAGACAACCATGTTAGTAGATCTAGCTCATTTCTATGTGGACTAACTGATGACATCTAAAAGGAGTTATGTTAGCAGATTCTAGCGCATTTCTATGTGGACTAACTGATGATGGCTAAAGACCAGCTGTAGTACGAAGGAATGAAATGAAAATATTATGCAATGAAATGATAATGGAATGACAATGCAATGAAATGAAATGTGAAACATGAATGATACAAATGGGAAAGAGTCACTTAAAGTGAAATGCAATGCAATGTTAAGATATGAATATGAACAGATGTGTATGATTGAATAATGATAGAAAGAATGATGTATTATGATATTAGAAGTATGTATGTACATAGAACATGTTATGATTGGGCGAGGCGTACCTTTCACCTGGGAGCTTGCAGAGTAAGGCGAGTGCACTAGTAACTACAGATGTGGCAGTAGCCGCATAACGTACTAGGGCAGAGGGAACCTACTTGTATGGATGGGTAAATTTCCCTATCCTTAGGGCCTTTGCTGATAAACTATTGTTGAATGCGTGAGTACGAGATCAAGTTAACACTTGAGAGTTTACTGAGTAAGGTGAATGTCCTAATATGCTTTAGTTGTGACCTTAGGGTTACCTATGCATTAGAGTAGAGGGGTGCTACTTGTATGGGCAGGTAATCACCCCTATCCTTGGGTAATCTTGTGGGTTAAACCTTTGCATGTGATTGGTAGGTTCAGAGAATGATTTCGGTATTAAGTTAATGATTTGCAAATGTTATTAAAATGATATTTATATATCTCATATTAGCCACACGCTGTGTTTAATATATTATTTCTTCCCTTACTGAGATATGTCTCACCCGAATATGATTATTTCTTTTTCAAGACATCCTCGAGGCCGGGCTTAAAGAGCTCGAGGGTTTTTAGACTTTTTTTAGGAGTATTTAAAGAAAAGGTATATATTGATAATGCTTTGGGGAATGTAATCATTTATGTTTTATGTCTTTATGTTTTAAGGCTGTTGAGTGAGGAATGATTGTGAAAATACTGAAATGTTTTGGGAGTTATGTAAATTTATGGAAATACAGGTGATGGATGATTATTATGGATTATAGATAGGAATTAGTGAACTCTGGTATTATGGTATTATATGTATGGAGATTATATTTATGTTTTCCGCTACGTATATGTTGATTATGGATTATTAGGGATTTTATCAGGTATAACGTGCCAGACCTAGGTTTAAAGGTTCGGGACGTTACATACGTGAATATTTCTAGTGGAGCAGCATGAAGAGGGACATTGCTAAATTCGCGAAGTAGTGCTTAACGTGCCAGTAGATAAAGGCTAAGCACTAGAGACTTGGGAGACAATTGCAGCCACTCTACATCCTTAAATGGAAATGGGATCACGTCTTCATGGATTTTGTGACAGGGCTACCACCAGCGTGACAGAGACAAAACACTATTTGGGTGGTCATAGATCGATTGATGAAGACTGCTCACTTCATCCCTATTAAAATAAACTATTCTATGGACAGGCTAGCAAAATTGTACATTCAAGAGATAGTGCGTTCCCATGGAGTTCCGGTATCCATAGTCTCAGACCGTGACCCCCGATTTACATCACGATTTTGGAAAAATTTTTATTAGGCCATGGGGTCACAATTAGCATTCAACACATCTTTTCATCCTCATACTGATGGGCATACCAAGAGGAAGATTCAAATACTTTGAGGATATGCTGTGAGCTTGTGTGCTGGATTTTGGGGGTAGATGGACCCAGTATTTGCCGCTGGTTGAGTTCGCATATAATAATAATTTTCAGGTCAACATCGGTATGGCACCATACAAGACATTATATGATAAAAGGTGTCATTCTCCACTGTACTGTGATGAAGTGGGTGAGAGGGGAGTTCTGAGACCAAAATTGGTACAGCAGGCATACGATAAAATTCAACTAATTAAAGACAGGATTAGTACAGTTCAGAGTCGGTAGAAAAGTTACGTAGATACTCGTCGCCGGGAGTTAGAGTTTGATGTGGGAGATCGGGTATTTTTTAGGGTAGCTCCACTGAGAGGAGTTATGGGATTTGAAAATAAGGGTAAGCTGAGCTTTAGGTACATTGGCCCATTTGAAATACTTGAGAGAGTGGGATCAGTTGCTTACATGCTAGCTCGATCATCAACCCTATTTAGAATTCACGACATATTTCCGGTTTCCATGTTGAGGAAATACGTTCCAGACCCTTTCCACGTGATTAGTTATGTAGAGATATAGCTTAGGGTTTCACTGACATATGAGGAAGCACCGGTGTAGATCTTAGACAGGAAGGAACAAGAATTGCGTACTAAGAAAATTCAGCTAGTTAAAGTCCTGTGGAGGAATCATGCCATAGAAGAAGTTTCGTGGGAGCTTGAAGAGAAAATCAAACAGAATACCCACACCAATTTAGTGGGATACAGTAATAGTCAGTATTATTCAAAATAACAGCAGTTTTATTTTAATTAATAGAAAATGGTGAATGTATAGTTGTATTTTAGATTATAGCGTAGGTAGTGTTTTGGTTTTGGGAGAATTTTCTTTTATGAGTATATTTGTAATCTCCCAGAACCTTGAATGTAACCACGGTATTCCTCCACCATAAGTGAGGGTAAGTAATAAAATAAGTAGCCTAATTTCCTCAAAAGATGATGTTCAATATAGATAATAAATTTTGAGGATGAAATTTTATAAAGAGGGGAGAATGTAGTAACCTGAATAATTATGGAAATTAAATAATAAAGAAAATAGAGGGAAAAAGAATTTTAAAAGGGGGACACAGTAGGGCCTCGTTGACAAACGCGGAAAAGTCTTCTTGGGCTCATTGACGAGAGTTTAGCGAGGGGTCATTTTCGGGGCCTGAAACTCGTCAACGAGGGTTAGGTGCTCGTCAACGAATTTCCTTCTTAAACTCATCGACGAGGTGATGTAGCTTGTTGGCGAGGCCACGTGACAAAACGTCTATAAGTAGCAGAAAATCAGGATTTAGTGGGAGAAAATTATTTTTCCTCATTCCTCTCTTTCTCCTACTTGGTTCCTCTCACTTCTCTCTACATTTCTTGCTCCATCTCTCCTAGTTTCAACAATCCGAAGTCACCACATTGATCTTGGGGAGATTCTCTACAAGTCTGTTGGAGTAAATTGTTGGTTTGGCCAACTTGAGCACCATCCCAAAACCAGGGTAAGTAGATTATTTGGGTATTTTCAGTTTTATTAGGCTTATTTGAGTTTAAATTTTGAGTAATATGGGAATATACTGAAGTTTAGTGAAATAAATTAGGAAATTATATTTTCAGGACTAGGGTGTTTTTGGAACCCTGCAGACATAGGTTGGGGACCGCAGTGAATATTTCTAGGAGCCCAGGTAAATTATAATTCAGAAAATTACGAGTATGTAGGTTTGGAGAAATATAGTTGATTTATTGGAAATATGTATATATATGTATTATTTCAGGATTTTGGGGATAATATGTTGTGAGCGTGAGGATAAGTTGGACGCGAGCCTTCCAGCCAGTTAGGTAAGGGAAATTTGCTATGCTAGTAAATTCAGAATTATTATCAGTAAATTATAGTATTTGTTTATAAAGGTATAGGGTATAAATTATACAGTTTTACAGATTTCAGAATATGAGTTTTATTAATTGTGTGGCCTGAGTAGATATTTGTTAAGTACAAAATGTATATAGTTTTTCATAATATCATGATTTACAATGTATATATATATATAGACAAATATATTTTACAAATAGATGTTTACCAGATAGATATTTTACAAATATTATACAAACAAGTATTTTATAGTATTTACAGAATGTCATGCTTTCCAAAATCATAACACTCAGACATTACAGATTATTCAGTCAGATAAGACAGTTAGATATTACAGTCAGATATTACAAATATTATAGTTAGATATTACAATTGTTTTAGTCAGATATTATAGTATTTTTTGATTAGATTTATAGTGTTATGGTTATTTTGGAAACATGATGAAAGTAGTAGGATATCTATAGAAATAGTATATACAGTATCAAACCCTGATGAATAAAGTTACGTTTAGTTAGCAGAGCACGGTACCATAGTTAGTATAAATCAGAGTGCAACCGCCTATATTAGATAATGTGTGGATGGTTTTCGTTAACCGTGCCTAGAGTAATTGTAGACTCCCCAGAAGACCGGGTTGAGGTGGCCGATTTGACGAGGTAGTTAACAATTCCGAGCCTAGGAGAGGTTGCAATTTGGCCGGACTGAGGATTGGTGAAGTATAGTTGACTTATCTAGTTGGCTAACCAAGATTAAGTCTCGCCTATGGGCCACACAACCTTATTATGAGGGGTTAAATCATGATGTACAGTTTTTCCAAGGTAAACATCTCAACTATGTATATGTATACAGATTTGTAGAATATCAGCAGATATAATATGATACTAGAAGTATGAAAAGTAGAAAACTCAGATATTGCAGTTATACTTTAAACTATGATAAATGCAAGTTATATTGTATATTGATTTACTAGCTTTTACAGTTTCAAATATTGTCAATTTAATATTTATGAAACTCAGTCGCTACACACTAGTAATAGTATATTTCCTCTTACTGAGCGTTGTCTCATCCTAGTGGTTTAACATATTTCAAGTGATCTAACTAGGCGAGCAGATCAAGCTCGCAGATAGAGAGATCTTTTGTACTGTCCTATTTATAGGGTAAGTGTATTCAAGGGATTGTATTTTTGAACATATGATTCTGGGGTGATGTGTAAAGATGTATGTATGGTTTGGAAACACTAAATTCTAGTATTTTAAATATGGATGTATGACTTTATGTTTTCCGCTGAATAGGTGTGTCAATTTGTGTTCAGGGATACCTCATGCTCATCTGGGACCTGAGATGTTATAGCAAGTGTTACACGAGTATCAGAGTAATTTATATTTTATATAAAAAGAAATGGTGTAATTTCTGGGTCGTTACAACAACACAATCAAAGCGACAAATACAAGAAGTCAAAATTTGGGGCTTGATCTATAACACTACCCTTGGCAATAAAAAACACAAAAAACAACCAAAACAATGAAAATACCTTGACCTTAGACAAATCCCTTTTCTTATATTGCAAGACATTTTCCTATCACTCATCTTTGCATTCAATGCTTAATGGATCAAATGGCAAAGGGCTAAGGGGATTCTTGTACGCAAAGCCCAAAGTTTGCAGCATATTGATGCATCCTTCTCACTACCAACATTTGAGAAGTAGACTGAAGGAAAATAACTTAAGAACAAAAAGAACATTTGAGAATTTATATAAGTCACACACAACTTACAATAGAAAAAACTCATGAAACTAGAACACTCAAACTTGACCCATAACTATGACCATTCGCCTTGAACGAAATTTGAGGTAACCAGATAAACCAAGAGACGAAATTTGGGATAGCCAGATAAACCAAGAGACACCATGTGTCCAACCTCTTGATTCACCTAAGCTCAACTTTAATGTATGTCATATATATAAATATGATTAAAATAATAAAATGTCAAAGAATATAAATAAAAAGTATTATAATAAAAATAAAAATAAAAATTAATTATAATTAATTAATTAACTATTATATTTTTAAATTCACTTTTAATGATTTGAGAGCAACTCTATTGTACATGACAATTGAAAAATAGTAGAAATAATTTTTTAAAAATTAAAATTTTTTGAATAATTTTATTTTGATTATATTTTAAATTTACGAAGTCATTTTTTCCTAATTTAATCGAAATTTTGTATAGACTAAGTGATAGATATTAAAGTAATATAACATGTTGCCACAATAATTAAAACCATACAATTTGATTTTTGATTTTTCTAAAAATAGAAATATAAAACTAACAAATGCATTTTCATTAACTCATTTTTAGACTTTACAACAAGGAAAATAAAAAATAAAACAGAAATTATATTAAATAACCTCTTAGTTTTTAGACCACTTTATGCTAAACATTTATGGAAAAAATAAAATAAAATAAAAAGTTAAAAATGAAAAGCAAATAAACAAAACAAGAGCTGGCCAGCTCTGGCGTATTTTGTTTTCTCTGCTGTCAGCTGTTACCTTCTTTTTGGACACGCGACAAACTAAATATAAGCTTCGTCCTTATCGGGTGGGTGCCTGAGCGGCGTGAGCTAGCAAACAGCAATGGCATTTTACAGAGTGAGATCGTTGCAGGCCTTTTCGAAGTGCATGTACACTCTCATTACTTCTCCATTTAATCCATCTTCAACTTGCAGATTCTCTTCGTCCAAACTTTCATCCCAGTTTGAGGTAAGCCTCTAATTTTCTTCTGTTTGGCTTTGATCAGTGGATTGTGAACCCAACATCTCCATCCCCTTCCCCTGAAACTAGTAGGTTGGGTAATTTGAGCTTAAAAGATGCATAGTCAAACCCTGTTGTGCGCTTTCCTTTGTTATAATTCAAATTTCTTTCCAAATCTGTATTTAAGTTCTTGAAGAAATTGTTCACGTTTCCTTGTTATGAAAATTCTATATCTGCTGTTTGAGGGAGATCATGGTCTTCATGTTCTCTCTCTCTTTCTCTCTCGCCCTCTCCCCGTGTACCTCGGTTTGTGTGTATTAATTGGTAAAATAATACAAATCTCTCTCTCTCTCTCTCTCTCTCTCTCTCGCTCAAAGTTTTCTTGGGAATTAGCGTATGTAATTTTTTTTTCTATTGGTGCACCACAGAGTGTGGGATTTATTGGGCTGGGAAACATGGGGTACCATATGGCGAATAATCTAATTAAAGCTGGATACCAACTCACTGTTCATGACTGGTAATGTATTCTACCATTCTTGCAGTTATTGTGTGTGACTATCAATTTTACATGAATTCCATTTTATTTTGTGTATGCGTTTAGAGATGGTTGCATATGTGGTAGGATTAGCATATTTTTCTTTTCATATTCATGAAGCCTGCTAGCTGTTGTCTTTGTTCTTATTCAATCATCTTAGATTCATTTTGCATTTCTGCTGTGAGCATGTAAGGAATTTTGTTTTGTGTCCCCCCCAGCAACCATAATGTAATGAAGGCTTTCGCAGTCAAGGGGGTTCAGACAAGAGACACACCTTCTAGAGTTGCAGAAATGAGTGATGTTGTAATTACAATGTTGCCATCGCCTTCTCATGTAAGTTATGTTATTCCATTTGGTCCGATTCTCTTTGTAGGCAAGGTCTACTCATTATTTGCAGCTTTGTGTGTGTGTGTGTGTGTAATGGTCTTCCACGGTACATTACTCGTCCAGATATATTAAAGTTTAAACTGTAATTGAGTGAATGCTTCATTATGTTTACTGAACATTGTTCAATCTTTGATAAGAACTTTCCTCCTTTTGTTGGTATAAAGAAATTTTGAATCATTTGCTCAATCACTCATCCCATTTTAATCAAGTTATCCTTTTCTCAGGGACCTTCTAACTATATTTTTAATGCTTGTTTGACATTTGTCTTTGGATTGAATTTGCAAAAAACCCCAGAAATTAACATGGGAACTAATTTTGTTAAAGAGGTGGAGATTGAATTGATGGTTCTCAACATGTAGAATAACAAATGTATAAAATGATGTAGAACAGAAAACGCTTTAAGACAAGCTAATATCGTTTTCCTTAAAACGTTATTTGCCCCCACCAGATCGGTGTGTATTGAGTCAGCAAATACATTTTCAGAATACAATGAAGCCTAGAATATAATCTGATATCAGTTTGTGTTATACATAAACGAAAAACTGATCACAAACACTCTTAGAGAAATCTAAACAAATTTCTAGAATTCTATTTCTGCAGAAAACAGAACCCAGGATTGAAGAAAATATAATTTGTAAAAGCCTTATGAGAGAAAGAGAAAGAGAAAGAGAAAGAGAAAGAGAAAGAGAGAATGATTGAATATTTCTACATTTTCATGAAGTAAATTCTGTCTTTAAATAGACTATGTCTTTTTCGAAAGGTTACATCTGTTCAAATCTGTTTCATTAACAACCATTCGCGAAGTAGATTTGTGAAGTCAACTAGGTGTCGACTTGGTTGCACTAGCCGTCGACCTGGTCGCGCCTTGGTCAAGCCTTGGTCGACACATTTTGGAATATATTTAATTATTTTTTTTGTGTTCAGTAGACCTGGTCGCACTTCCAAGGTCTTCTGGTCATGCCTTGGTCGAGAAATTTGGGAAAATCAATTATTCTGACCATTAGATTATTTATACGGTTCAAATTGCACCACTTAATCTTATAAAAAATATAAGATTAATTTTAAGCCATCCGATCATGATCTACGGTCACGATCTCGCGACGATGTAAGCGTGCAAAGTGCAAAGTGCTTGTGCGCCAACTAAATGCACTACTAGCGCCCTACAGCCTATAGCACGCGCGCGCGCGTGTGCAACGGTGTGAAGCACCGTCGTAGGGTACATTAGAGTGCACACTAGCACTATCTCTTAACCAATTTTAAGAAATTATTCCACCCTATCATTTATTAATGACTTTTCCTCTTCCACTCTTTCCAATGTGGGACAAACCCACATAGCATTAAATACTCCTCATGAATGCTTTAGAGAATTCATAAATGGAAGATTTTGAAAACCCATTAAATCGATTATTTTAGAAAATATTTCAACATTCCCCCACCATTTTCAAAATATAGATGAAAAACAATTTATTCAGATAAGAGAAAAATTTATGCACAAATGAAGGTGTGTTTAGAACTTGAACCTTCACTTAGTGAATACATATCAAAGTTAATCAGGATTACATAGTAGACGAACTTTGAACTAGCAATCCTATTTTGATTAACCGGATACATATCACACACAAATTATCAGATCTTTGGGTGTTACCAAAAGCTGACGCATGGATTGGTCTTGCGTCTATATCCCAATTTAATAAGTTCTCTTGAGATGAATCCATTTCTCATAGAAAGCAGCACCAATTCTGACACTCATATAGGTAGGTTTATCAAAGGTACTCCTGTAATTAAAGTGCCTCACACAACCTGTTATAATCCTATTAAAAGCTTAAGGTTCACCTTTTTCACATTATAGGTACAAATCACTATTTTCCTTGGGATGAATTATGTGACACGTACATTTTAGTGCTTCTAGTCACTACATATGATTTACTTTGCTCATTAAACTCAAGAGCTTGAAAATTTCAAGTGTTGAGTCGAGTTTCCATCATCGGTGACTATGGGTTATGGATTTAAGTCCCATCCCTTTTGATGTTTTCCAGACCATGCCTCTTGCAAGTCCTTTTGTTAATGGATCAGCCAAATTTTGGCTTAATCTCACAAAATCTATGGTAATTACACCATCAGTAATTAACTGCCTCACATAACTATGTCTTAGCCCAATATGTCTGGTTTTACCATTATATATATTACTATATGCTCGTGACAAAGTTGCCTCATTGTCACAATGCAAAGATATAGACGGCATAGGCTTTGGCCAAAATGGAATCTCTGATAGCAAATTCTTAGCCTTTTGCTACAAGAAGCTAAAGCCACAAATTCTGATGCCATAGTGGAATCTGTTATAAGGCTTTGCTTCTTTGAACCCCAGGACATAGCTCATCCACCAAAGGTGAATATTCACCCACTGGTTGATGTATGATCATTACGATCAGTGATCCAACTGACATCTGTGGATCTTTCTAAAATAGTAGGATATCCTTCATAATGTATGCCATAATCCATAGTATATTTCAAATACTTTAACACTCTATATATAGCATGCCAATGAATATCACTCGGATTACTAGTATATCTACTAAGTTTACCTATAGCAAATGCAATATCAGGTCTAGTAGAAGTCATAGCATACATCAAGCAACCAATAACTCTAGCTTATTCTAGCTGATATACTACTCTACCAATGTTAGGATATAATTTCAAATTTGCATCAAAATGTGTGCTAACAGGTTTGCAGTCATAGTGATTAAACTTTTTTAGTATTTTTCAATATAGTATTTTGCAGTCATAGTGATCAAAATGTGTGCTAACAGGTTTGCAGTCATAGTGAAGCTAAGGCAAACACGACTCTTATAGTTGCAATCCTAGTAACTGGAGCATAAGTATCAAAGTAGTCTATGCGTTCCTTTTGTGTAAAGCCTTCAGCTACTAACCTTGCTTTGAACTTGTCAATTGTTCCATCTACCTTCATTTTCTTTTTGAAGATCCATTTAAAACCTATTGGTTTTGATCCAGGAGGTAAATCAACCAATTTCCAGGTTTTATTACCCATAATAGAATCCATTTCATCATTCCAAAATGTAGAATCTTGAGACTTCATTGCCTCTCCATAAGTAAGGGGATCTTATTCCACATTTGGTGAAATTATAGTTTGTCTAGAGTGTGATTCTCTAGTACCTTCAACTAGGTAGATTATGAAGTCTAGTCCAAAAGACTTAGTTGTTCTCCTCTCCTTACTCCTCCTAGGTTCACTAGGTTCAGAAGGTTCACCATTAGTACAAAGTGTTTTCAAAGTCTCCACTGATATATTTTGATCACTAACCTTTTGTATGGAAGTGAACTTATTTTCATGGAATTCTGCATCTCTAGATTCTATCGCTAAATTAACTCCTATAGAATCATTTGGTTCAATTACCAAGAATTTGTAAGCTTTGCTATGTTCAGCATAGCCAAGGAATACACATTCTATTCCTCGCTCACCTAATTTCTTTATTTTAGGTTCAGGAAGCCTTACAATTGCTCTACAGCCCCAAATCTTAAGATTTTTTAAATAAGGCTTCCTTTTCTTCCATAACTCATATGGAGAAGTCCTAGTCCTCTTAAAAGGAACTCTGTTTAATATATGACAAGCAGTTAGTAAGGCTTCACCCCAATAACCACTACTTAGTCCTGCATTTGACATCATGGCATTGACCATTTCAACCAATGTTTGGTTTTTCCTTTCTGCCACTCCATTTTGTTGTGGAGTATATGCTGCAGAAGTTTCATGTATCACACCTATAGATTCACAATAGGTGGGGAAGTAATATTCACCTCCTCTATCCGATCTAAGACACTTTATCTTAGTGTCACATTGGTTTTCAACTTTTGCCTTATAAACCTTAAGTTTATCTATTACTTCATCTTTAGTATGCGTAAGATAAACATAACAAAATCTAGAGAAATCATCTTTAAATGTTACAAAATATTTTTTGCCTCCTATGGTAGGTGTACCATGCAAATCACATACATCACTATGCACTAATTGAAGTAAAGAAGAAATTCTAGCAATTTTGTTAGGAAAAGGTTTTCTGGCTATTTTGGTTTTAATTCCATATTAGCCATATCATGCAATTTTGTAGTATTAATGTCCTAAATGATTTTGCCATAAAGAAAGTGAATCAACAATATAAACAGAAACATTCACTTTATTGATATTAAGCTTAAACATACCCTCATACGTATAACCTTTTCCCACAAAGACTCCACCCTTGGAGAGTACAAATTTGTCAGATTCAAACACTAACTTAAAGCCAAACTTATTAAGTAGGCTTCCATAAACTAAATTCTTCCTAATTTCTGGTACATGGTATGCATAAGTGAGAGTTAAACTTTTTCCAGTAGTAAATTTAAAAGTGACATCTCCTTTGCCTTTGACTACAGCAGTGGACGAATTTCCCATGTAGAGAACATTGCCATTTTCCACCGGTTCATACGAGAATGAACACTTGTCTTTGCAAACATGCCTTGTCGCACCTGAGTCAATCCACCATGTACAGTCATCTTCAGTAGCATTGATTTCAGAAATCATAGCCACAAACTTGTTAGAGATTGTTCCATCTTGCTTTTTCTTGAGAAGATGACACTCACTTTTGCAGTGTCCAGGTTTTCCACAATGGAAGCATGAACCTCTCTTTTTCTTATTTTGATTTTTGACAGAATTGAACTTCCTCTTCAGATTCCCTATTTTGGGATGTTGGGGCTGTTTAGAACTGCCTCCTTCTTCCATCATATGAACTTTGGAAGTATGCTCTTTTGCACCTTTTTGGTTCTGCTTAAACACTTCCTCAACTTGGAAATGTTGGCCTAGTTGTTCAAGAGACATTTCCTTCTTGTGTTTCGAAGATTTTCTAACATCTTGCCAGGATGGAGGTAACTTATCAATAATAGACGAAATAGAAATGCATTCATCCATTTTCATACTGTGTTGATTAAACTGGTTAAGGATATGCATAATTTCTTGAAACTACTCTACAACAGGCCTACTATCAAGCATGGTATAATCGAAAAATTTTTCAGTCAGAAATTTTTTACCAGTCGCATCATTTGTGAAATACTTAGCCTCAAGTGCATCCCACAACTCTTTTGCTGTAGCCATATTCTAATATAGGTCGAACAAATTGTTTGCCATTAAATTGCAAATGTGGCCTTTGCACATATAAATCATCTTGTTCCCATTCTAGCCTTGCACGTCCTTGAGCCAAAGTCTCATTCTCATTCATAGCAGGTTTGGGGGATGGTCAGAACATACACCACTTTGAGACTCGCAAGAAGAAAGTGCATCTTTTTCAGCCAGCGCTTGAAATTACTTCCATCAAGTTTGACAAAATCCGTAGCGAATTCCCTTAAGGTTGAAGAACCAACCATTTAATAATAACGTTTTAAGAATGTAGAATAACAAATGTATAAAATGCTTTAGAATTGAAAATGCTTCAAGGCACGTTGCAATGTTGTTTTCCTTAAAACGTTATTTGCTCCCACCAAATCAGTGTGTATTGAGTTAGCAAATATGTTTTCAGGATACAATGAAGCCCATAATATAATCTGATATCAGTTTGCGTTATACACAAACGAAAAACTGATCACAAACACCCTTAGAGGAACTTGAACATATTTTTGGAATTCTATTTCTGCAGAAAATAGAACCCAGGATTGAAGAAAATATAATTTGTAAAAGCCTTATGAGAGAAAGAGAAAGAGAGAATGATTGAATATTTTTATATTTTCATGGAGTAAATTCTATCTTTAAATAGACAGAATTATGGCTTTTTCGAAAGGTTACATTTGTTCAAATCTATTTCATGAAAAGCCATTCACGAAGCAGATTTCTGAAGTCGACTAGGTGTTAACCTGGTTGCACTAGGCATCGACCTGGTCACGCCCTGGTGAAGCCTTGGTTGACACAGTCTGGAATATATTTAATTATTTCTTTATGTTCAGTAGACCTGGTCGCACTTCCAAGGTCTCCTGGTCGCGCCCTGGTTGAGACATTCTGGAAAATCATTTATTCTGACCATTAGATTATTTATACTGTTCAGATTGCACCACTTGATTTATAAAAAAATATAAGATTAATTTTAAGCCATTCAATCATGATCTATGGTCACAATCTCGCAACGATAAAAGCGTGCAAAGTGCTAAGTGCTTGTGCGCCAACTAAATGCGCCACTAGCGCCCTACAACCCACGGCACGCACATGCGCATGTGCGGATTGTGCGAAGCACCGTCCTAGGGTGCACTAGAGTACACGCTAGCACTATCTTCGCACCGTCCTAGGGTGCACTAAAGTACACACTAACATTATCTCTTAACCAACTTTAAGAGATTATTCTACCTTATCATTTATTAATGACTTTTTCTTTTCCACTCTTTCCTGTGGGACAAACCCACATAGCATTAAATACTCCTCATGAATGCTTTAGAGAATTCATAAATGGAGGATTTTGAAAACCCATAAAATCAATTATTTTAGAAAATATTTCAACACAATATCAATAAAAGAAATAAATTATAGAATTCACATGCTTGTATAGTTGTATGTTTAATTTACATCGAAATCATAAGTCTCTTGTACTTAATGTTGGAAATTTTCATTTGTTATTGTCCCACATTGGGAAAGAGAATGGAGGAAAAGTCACTTATATACATGGATGGGTTCAACACCTAATGACTTAAGCTTTTGGGTCAAGTTGGTGCTCACCCTTGTATATCATGCTTGCACAAAGACTCCCCTTATGCTAAAAGTGAAGTGGTGGTATTAGAGCCAATGACTCATAACTCTAGGCAAGCAATAGTGCAAATAAGGTGTAAAAGCTAATTCTCGTGATGTGCTAGCACTTGGAGGACAAAGTGTGTGACTGAGGTGAATAAGGATCATCAAGGTCAAGTAAATGGATCTGAATGGATTGATTTGAAGGCACATGGAACACAATTTGAGGCACATTTGGGGCATGGCACGCTTGAGTAATTGTTGGAGAATTGGGCTTGCTCCCATAGGGGAGGTGTTGGGTTTCCCTCCTATGTGGAGAATGGCTTGCATGTGATTGGTCTACTAAAATGTTTTGGCCAATGCCCAAGTGGATTCCTTGCCTAAGTGGAAGAAGAAGATTTTTTATGGTTTGGAATAACTCACTTAGATGTTTTTATGGAATGATTGATTCATTACATAATTAATTGTAATGAATCACTTAGATGTTTTTATAAAATAACTCACTTAGATGTTTTTATGGAATGATTGATTCATTACATAATTAATTGTAATTTGATTGGAAGATGATTGATCATATTTGGAGAAATTAAAGGTAGCAAAATAAAGAAAGTTATGGTTGAGAGTTACTCCAATTTTCCTGCATTATGGTTAGAGCCATGAAGGGAGAAAGATGAGAGAAAAGTAGGAAGAAAACAGGATGAAAGTAGGGGTTAGAGGTGCCTGTGCATTCAGATTGATCATCACAATCAGATGGTGATTTGCCATCCGATCGAGCTGAATATTTGACCCCATGTCCATGACTTGTCTTTCTTCAATCTGATCGGTTTGATTGTCATTTGGAGGTCATTTGCATTGGTTTTCATGGATTGGACAGCACCCTCTGTTTTTGGTGAGATCTTACCTTTTGTTGGTGATGATTCATGTTAATTTGTATGCCAAGAATTTCTTGTTCTTCATGAATTTAGTTGATGTATGCCTCTAGTTGTAATTGAAGAAGACCTATTGCAACCTACTATTTGACATAGTGGGAGATTGAAAGTGGACTTTGGTCCCGTTGTCTTTCCCCTCAAACTAAAGGGTTTTCCACGTAAATTTGGTGTTCCCGTTATGATTGTGTGGTTGATATGTATTTTTTGGCTGCTGATTATTTCAGATTATTGGGTAATTAATTATTGTACTTAGTGTTAATTGGATTAGGAGAAGGTTTGTCTTGGGTTTTTGTGCTTTGACCATCACCTCCATATCTCCCCTTTTCCAATAGGAGGCGGGAGAGTTCTAGAGATCACAAGTGGAGGGGGGAGGAGGGGCGGAATTGTTGAAAATTTCCACTTGTATGGGCTTAAGTGTTGGAGAATTGGGCTTGCTCCCCATAGGGGAAGTGGTAGAGTTCGAGAAATCACAAGATGGTGGGGGGGGGGGGGGTGTTGGAATTCTTGAAAATTTCCACTTGTATGAGTTGTTCCACATTGGAAAAGGGAGTGGAGGTGGAGTGGCTTATATACATGGATAGGACGGACCAACACCAAATGGCTTAAGCTTTTGCTTCAATTTGATGCTTATCATGCATATCAAGCTTGCACAAGGAGTCCCCCAATGCGGATCATTATAGATTTCTCCTGTCGTTAAATCACCACCATTGTGCTAGTTCTTATATTAAAAATTCATTTTTAGAACTTTCTTATTTTTCACTAGAATTTAACAATAAATGTAACTATCACTAGAACGGTCATTGCCACTTATAATGTGAAATAAGTATGGAGTATTTGTTCCAATGTTTCTACATGTGACTTTCATGCTAGAAGTCAATTGCTTATATTTGTAATCTATGTTACTGTTTTTGATTAAGATATTTTTGAGGATGTTAAAATGAAATTAGTGAAGTTACTTCATCCAATTGTTGCAATATTTTCGCTTTTCTTTTTAGGAATCTGAAATTTGAAACATGATGACTGATGATACTAAAACAAAGACAAATGAAATAAAAGGGAAAATTAATTATAAATGAACCTCTTTAACGTGTAATTTTGCTTCTCTCAGCCTTTGCTACTCCTTTAAATATGTGAGACAATAATTTAAACATCACTATGTCTTGATCATTACTCCTTAATACACTGTGTGCTAGTTTGCTGGTTTTTTATAACTTTTTTCTTCACATCCTTACCTTCTTTTCCTTGATGGAGATCTTAAATATTTTATTTCAATAATTCAACTTGTTTGTGTGGGACATTCATAAGAAATAATGAAGAGAGAATTCCACATTAAAGAACTTGCTGATTTCATTGCTTTTATAGATAGTTTTAACAGTCATTGATCGTAAGTGTGAGTTTTGGAAGCTAGTCTATAAGTGTAAAATTCATGAAGAATTATCTTTGGTCTTATGGGTAAAGTTGTTAAGAGTGGTTGTAATTAGGCTATTTCACTAGGACTTAATATATAATTAGATGGATGGTCTATGAGATTCATATTATCCAGAGCTAAACTTATCTCATCTTCTTCCCTTTGTTGAGTTGTGGATCATATTCAAAATGCTTATCCACTTGAGACCCCAAGCCTACTCTCAAGGTTCAAACACTTCATGCCATGTGAAGGGCTTTGCAACACTAGTTGTAGCATCTAAGCTTCACTAGTTAGCCAAAAGTAAATTGTAAACTCACCTCATGAACATTTTCACAACCATCAAATACAAATTGTGTGAAAGTAGTAAGCTAGCATGAAAGTAAAAACGGGTTAAGTAGTAAACACAATTCATCTTATTATGTCTTCATATGCAACGTGTATTTAGTGAGTGAAATAAGTGGGTTAAACATTTTTACAAAAGCTAGTGAGCTATACAATAATTGATGAACACTCACCCTCCTCTAAAGAGCTTTCTATATGATTCCTACTCTAGAACTAGGAAACATTACTCTTTGTTTTCATTAAGGCTTTACTATATTCAAAAAATAAACCCTACGTAGTATTTACTTGATGGTTAGCCACCCAATGCATGCAAGACAAGCGATCATTGGCAACCATAAAGTCCTAAACAAGCTTTATTAGTGACATTCTCCCCCTTTATGCGGTCAACGTCCTTGTAGATTGATTTTGACACTATGTATCCGTAAACTGTTGCATGTCTTCAGCTGACATCCGTTTGTTTTCTTAATCTTCAAGGTCCTTCCACTTTACTAAGAACTTGTACCATCGTTGCCTTGATGATGTGAACTCTCAGCCTGCAAGGATCTCTTCAACTTCTTGCATTTAAGGTAGCAAGGTCGTAGGGTGCACCTTCATCCAAGCTGGAGGATCAATCTTCTTCTTCTTCTTCTTCTTCTTCTCTCTCTCTCTCTCTCGCCCACTCTGTTTTTAAAATTTTTTTTTCTTGGTCTTTTTATTTTAATTTTATTTTTTGTCCCTAAGAATGAATTGGATCAAATGACATTGACTCTGGGTCAGTCTTGCTTTGGGTACATTTTGAATTGGCCTAATCAATAGTTTTGGTTTGAGTTTTATAGGTGGATCCGTTTATCTTAAAATCTGGTTGTGGGCTGGGCTTTGCCGCTCTTTCTAGGAAGGGAATAAGGTTTTAACAAGAGAAAGTAAGAGGGTGGGGCTTTACATGGGTTTGTGATTCTTACCTTCAATTGCACATGCAGATGAAAGATGGCAGAGCCATAAGTATGCAGTGGTGGAGATGCACGCCAGGTAGCTTGTAGTGCTGTGATTATTGTTGGTGAAGCTTCGGAGACCTTGGTGCTCTGGTTGTGGCATATGATTGAAGAGAAAGGAGACTCCCATGGATGATTTGGGATTCAGCACAGAAGTTGGTTTGCTTCTCAATCGAGGATGAAGATGGTGGTGATGCAGTAGCAGCATCAGCAATGCAGCAGCAACATTTTTTTTTTTCTTGCTCTCTGCTACCTCTGCTCAGTTCTGGCAGTGACCAACATTAACAACGTTTTGTTTTTTTTGTGAAACTGCTTCTTGACCTCTTTTGTCTTCACCTGCAATGCTGCAGATCAATTGGGTTATCTGTATGTGATGGATTGTTTGGTGATTATTGTTTCAATGCAGTTGTTTGATGAAGAGGAATTAGGGTTTGTATGTATTAATTGGTGAAGCTTGGGGTCATATTTGGTGTAGCTGGAGTTTTGGAAGTGGTATTGTTTTATTTTTATAATGATGAATGGAAAGGATTTCATGTTGCTGGTGCTGGGCCTGTGACTGTTTGCGAAGATAAGTGTCTATTGGCTGAAGATATGATGCAGCAGGGCTAGGATGCTGGATGGCAGAGTGGCTGGTGACTCCCAATAGTGGCTGCCCGAAGTTGTGGTGGGGGATCGATATGGGACTTCTGATACCAAATTGATGCAGGAATGATTGGCAAAAGAGAAGGATGCAGGAAAATAGGATAAAATAATAGGAAAATAAACAAGGAATTAAAAGGGAGAATAAAAATGTAGACAGAACTCAATTAGGGCTGAATGCTCTATTTTTCATTCTATACTTCATGGTTACACATCAAGCCTTTATATTGGCTTTCTCCTAATACTAATAAGTAAACAATTTCTAGGAGTTAATATTAAATCCTAATTAATACAACATAATATCAAATCCCTAAAAATAGAGCGAAATATAATTGTCAAATATTTGAATTATAAAACCCTAGATATTCATAAAGACCCTGTATGATGTGTATGCCTATAGTAGACTCGAATTTCTTGCTGAGTGTGATTGCCATCACTCCAGCCATCCCCTCCACTGTCCAAGGCACTTCCTTCCCTGCAATTAAATGCCTTCTTCAAGGCCTGAAGGAGCAACCACCATCCCGAGGCTTCTGCTACTTTTCCCCATCCATTTGAAATCAGCTTCAGGCTAAGAGAGCCTCATTTTATCATCTGATCAAACCCTATGGAGAATGCCTTCCCACAAGGTCCTAACCAGAATAGCTCAATTTGTCACAATAATCAGGAGAATTCTCCATTGCCTATCAGCAAGAATGATGTTTTTCTTCTTGCGCATTCTAAAATTTGTGGGGATACATACTTGATCTATATTAAGAGTCTTTTTTATCAACATTACATGAGTAATTAAAACTCATACTTGATTAACAATTTGTTTGTTCTAGATCAACAGTATTCTGTGCTCACTGTCATTCTCACCACCACCAATAGTCAGGTTTCAGAAAAAGGGTATTTTAACATCTTGTCCATGTTCTCACAATAACTGCCATCACTGCTAATTATTATATATAGAAGAATCCAAATTTAGGATTCAAACAGTCTTTGGGATATGGCTTAGCAGCAACTTGAGAAGTGTAAGGGAACTTGAAAGCCAATCTAGTGGGAGAATGGATCTATGTTGCTTGTTCTAGAATTGTATACAATTCCTTCTTAGTGATATAAGGTGTTAAGTTGGTAGTTGCAGGAGTCAAAGGCATGGCGTAAGGTTTAGTGGGGCGTGAAGGATGGACCCCCTAACTTGGGCTTGTGAATAGTAGAGAAGTGCAATGGATGGGTAGGATAGCATCTCTTGGAGGCTGTACTTAGGCATTTGATGCATGATTCAAAAGGGATGGATCTCTCTTGGGTGGAAGAGCAAGACTACCATGCTCTCAAGAAGTTCTGTGAGTGGGAGGATTATCATTACCCTCATGCAGAGTGGGGTTGATTAGAGGAGATGAAGGATCTGGTGGACTATTTTGTAGCTGGATGGCAGCAGGGAGCATCTTTTGAATCTGGCTGATTGTGGCCACAGTTTGGTTGAGTGTCTCGGTATTCTTTTGGGGCACAGTTTGGTTAAGTGCCTTGGTATTCCTTTAGAGAGCATTGAACACCTTATTTTGAGAAGATTAAAAGATCTGCATCATAGGTTATGTAGGTAGCAAATTGTGATTCTTTGTGCTGAGAAGGGTGATGACCTAGCCCCTGTTTGGAATGTCTTAAAAAAATAGTTATGCTAAAAATAATTGAAATAAGTACTTGTTAAAGATAGTGCTGTTTTGCTTGCTCTGGAATAAGTACTTATTGCAAAAAGTACTTTTCCAATACTACTTTTTTTTTCTTTTTTTGGGGGGTGGGGGGTAATAAGTGCTTTTTGGAAAGTAACTTGAGATTACTTTTTGACTACTTATTAATAGTCGCTGCTCATGGGCGGTGGCAAAATTTGTAAATTTTAAAAACTTAAGGGTAAAGTGAGCATTTTACTTTCTTTCTTTTTTTTTTTTATATAAAAAAAAAAAAAAGATTATTGCACCCACCTTTTTCAAATATGATCTCTTTTGAATGCTATGAGTTAAGTTGCTATTCTTGTGTTTACTTCATGGACCTTTTTTCCTATTTTGGCATTTTTTGGGTTGCTCTTCTTACTTAATTGATAGATCTTACTTCATTATTCAATTTATTCTCATATGAATATCTCATGTTTAATCTTGAAAACCCTATACTAATCAGCCCGATGACAAAACTTGAAAGTGGGGCAATTGCATCCTTTTGAGATTCGTTAGGTGAGAGAAACTCTATGTACTTGACTGAGATACTAGAGTGTCAAGGGGTGGATCAATATTTATATGGAAGGTAACATAAAATTTTCAATGAAGGAAACTAAGTACATGTTTGATTTAAGTTTGAAACCTTCTACAGTTACTAAGGTAATGTTTGTGGAGTGGGTGTGCTGGGGTGTTGATACCTTTCCCTTGTGTAACTGTACTTTGCTTTGGCTTCTAGACCAATGGGAGACTGACCTTTTGTCTACTGGACCTAGACGTAGATTAGGCTCTCTTTAAAGTGGTAATGATTGTTAACGGAGATAATTCAGGCAATTAGGCTGTAAATAATGCTGATTAGGCTGTAAATAATGCTGAAAATCTGGAAGCATTTAAGTGTTGAAAATCAGGCAATTAGGCTGTAAATAATGCTGAAAATCTGGCAGCATTTAGGTGCTGAAAATCAGGCAACAGCTATGTAAATCTCTTCTATATAATGAAAGCAAAGCTGATGGAAAGGGCAATCAGACCAAAATAAACATGGTATCAGAGCCCCTCTTCTGATTCCGTCGTTTTGGTCTTACTCACTGGGCGCGATTCTCTTCGCTGTTTGTTTTTTTTTTTCTTTCTTCTTCTTTCCCTCGGTTTCAGCAAGTTCTTTCTTGCTTTTCGTGGGCATCGACCTTCTCTGTGGTGTCCACTTTGGTGGTTTTGAGTTTTGTTTGGGGCTGCCGGAATTTTTTTTAGTTGTGCATGCTGTCCTTCGTTGTGGGCTACTCATCTTGGTGTTTTTTTCTCATGGTGGCTGCACATCTTTGTGGCTGTCGGCAGTTTCTGTGGTGGTCAGGAGCTTCAACTCCTGGTGTGATCGATGAAGGTGCTGTGTTTCTTGCTCTATTGTGTCGTTTTTCACACAGGGCAGGTATTTCGAGTTAGGCTTCTGTGCTTGATCTGGCTTTTATTTTATTTATTTATTTTAAATTTATGATGGGCTTTTGTAATTTGGTTGTGTCTGTGGACCTTTTAATATTTGGATTTGGACCTGATTTGAGTTAGGCTTGTCGTTTATTTGGTTGACTGCTTGGGCTTATTTTTTTAGTGCCTTTCATCATGTCTATTGAAAAGACTATTGTTCGATTTACTGAAAAGAATTTCATTACATGGGAATTCCAATTTAAAATGTTCTTGAAAGGGAACGAATTTTCAAATCCTATTGATAGTTCTACTCAAGTTCCCACTGATGAAAAGGAATTTGCACAATGGGACGTCAAGGATGCTAAGGTGATCTCTTGGCTTTTGGGGATGATTGAATCTCACCTCGTGGCCAATCTTCGCTATTTTACTACGACTTAGGTTATGTGGGAATATCTCCACCGTATTTACCACTAAGATCACAATGCTTGGAAGTTCCAATTGGAGTTGGAAATTAGTAATTACGTACATGGTAATTTACCTATTGAACAATTTTATTCTGGTTTTATTAATCTTTGGAGCGAGTATTTTGTTATTGTTCATGCTAAGGTTCCCCCTATGACACTTGCAGCTCTTCAAGTAGTTCATGCTGAGAGTCAACGCGATCAGTTTTTGATAAAACTTCGACTTGAATTTGAGCCTGTTCGAGCTAGTTTATTGAACCGTAATCCGGTTCCTTCTTTGGATATTTGTTTGGGAGATCTATTGTGTGAAGAACAACGGTTATCCACTCAGATGGGTATGACTTCTGAGAAGGTATTTTCTAAGGCTGTGAATGTAGCATATTTAGCACAAAGGAGAGGGAGGAACAAGTTGCAGTGTTTCAGTTGCAAGGAGTTTGGTTATATTGCTCGTAACTGTCCTAGGAAAGTTTGTAACTATTGCAAGAAAGAAGGCCATATCATCAAAGTCTGTCGAGTGTAGCCTCAAAATCATCAATCCCAAGCTTTTCAGGCTGGTGTTCAGTCCTCTTCTTCGTCTTCTTCTTCTGCACCACCCACTGTAAGCTCTGACTCATCTATTCTCACACCAGCAATGGTCCAACAGATGATTGTGTCTGCTTTTACGACCTTAGGCTTGCAAGGTATGACTACTGACTCAACTTCTTGGATTGTTGATTTAGGCGCTTCTAATCATAAGACTGGTAGTATGATGGGTCTCCATGGTGTTCATAAGTATAAAGGCACGCAAAATATTCAGATTGCTGATGGCAGTACTCTTCCAATTATTGTTGGTGGTAATTTGGGCTCTTTATTTCGCGATGTTTTTGTCTCTCCTGGATTGATGTGAACCAGTGAGATCGGAATTCCTTGAACCCACAAACAAATTGAAAACTTACCCAAGAACGCCAAGAGTCAAGTCAAGATGATCTAGACCTGTTGAAATCTTGTTTCAAAAACCTAGATTCGGTGAGAACACCACAAAGGTTTGGCCTTTGATAAGTTCTTAGTTCATTCAAGAACAAGTAGAGAAAACTAAGAATTCTCTATGAAGAAAACTTCATTCACGTTCAACTTGTGGAGAATGTGGCTACAAGTCTGTTTTTGAACCCCTCGATGAAACCCTAGGGCCAACTAAGGCCTATAGCAATTAAAAGACATGAACTGAACATCTCAAGCCCAAAACACCCTAACCATACGCCTAAAACTAATAAAACAAGCCCACCTAATAAATTAAATAGGCCTAAACGCCTACAACCATAGAAACATAAAATAGGCCCACACGCTTATACTTAATGAAATAAAGAGTCTACACTAAACCACTAGGCTATACTGCCTCCCTATGTAGCTTGTATCACATGGATTAAAGTTGGTTCTTCTTCTTTCAAGCCCATCTTGAATGTTGGGGTCTTGCTTGATAAATTTGCTAACTCGGCAAGTGGATTGCACCAATCCTTGCATTGCTTCCTTGATCTTCTTAGCTTTTGACCTTGTGATTGGCCCATCTGGAACTTGCAAGGGATCTCTAAGACTCGGTCCACTATGGTGCCCATCATTCCCCCTCTCCTCAAAAGGATTCGACCTCGAATCGTCATCTACATCAAAAGGAGAAAGAGAAAGATCAGAAATATTGAAAGTAGCAAATACATTATACTCACCTGGAAGATCCACTTTATAAGCATTATCATTAATTTTCTCATGGATTTGGAAAGGTCCTTTTCCTCGAGGATGCAATTTAGTCCTTCTATGGGTTGGGAATCTTTCTTCGTGCATGTGAACCCAAAGACAATCTCCTGGTTCAAAGATGACATGCATTCGCCCTTTATTTGCTTGGGAAGCAAACTTTTCATTCTTCTGCGCAATTTGAAGCCATAGCCTCTCATGAATTGACTTCACCAATTCGGCCTTCTTGTGTCCATCCAAACCACTCCTTTCATCAATAGGTAAAGGCATCAAATCTAAAGGAGTAAGTGGTTTAAAACCATAAACAATTTCAAAGGGAGAATAGGAAGTAGTAGCATGCATAGTCCTATTATATGCAAACTCTATAAATGGCAAACAGTCCTCCCAAGTTTTTAAATTCTTTTGAATGATAGTGCATAAGAGTTGAGTTAGTCTTGTTGACTACTTCAGTCAATCCATCAGTCTGTGGATGACAAGTAGTGGAAAATAAAAGTTTGGTACATAATTTTCCCCAAAAAACATTCCAAAAGTTCCTAAGGAATTTAACATCCCTATAAGAAACGATACTCCTAGGTACACCATGGAGTCACACTATTTCCTTGAAAAACAAATCAGCTATGTTTGTGGCATCATCTGTTTTATGGCATGGAATGAAATGTGCCATTTTACCTGTCCTCTAGCACAAAAATATAATCTCTACCCGTTTTTGTCCTAGGAAGCCCCAAAACAAAGTCCATAGATATGTTCACCCATGGCTCACTAGGAATGGGTAAGGGTGTATACAACCCTTGTGGTAAAACCTTAGATTTGGCCTTTCTACATGTAATGCACCTACTACATATTCGAGTGACATCTCTTCTCATCCTAGGCCAAAAGAAATGTTCATGTAAAATTTCTAAGGTTTTTCTGACACCAAAGTGTCCCATTGCCTTACGCACCAATAATTCACGCATTGAACAGTTTGTCACACCCAATTTGCTTTATTTAAACAAATAACCATCATGCTTGTAAAACTTACCAAATGCCGCTTTATCACACACCATGTGCACATTAGAAAAATCAGCGTCATTGGCATACACGTCTTTCATATATTCAAACCCAAGCATTTTAGCACTCATAAAAGTAAGAAGTACATACCTCCGTGATAAAGCATCAGCAACAATATTTTCCTTACCTTGCTTGTAACGAATGACATAAGGAAAGGTCTCGATGTATTCCATGCATCTAGCATGTCTCTTAATTAATTTACCTTGACCCTTGAGATGCTTCAATGATTCATGATCAGTGTGGATCACAAAGTCCTTAGGCCAAAGGTAGTGCTGCCACGTATCTAGAGCGCAAACAAGAGCATAAAGTTCTTTGTCATAAGTGGGGTAATTCAAGGCCGCCCCACTTAGCTTCTCATTGAAGAAAGCTACGGGCTGCCTATCCTGCATCAAAACGACTACAATTCCTATTCCTCAGGCATCACATTCAATCTCAAAAGTTTTGTTAAAGTCAAGTAATGCTAACATAGGTGCAAAACATAACCTTTCTTTAATAGTAGCAAATGCATTTGCTTGATCAATCACCCAATGAAATCCAACATTTTTTTTTAATTATTTCAGTGGGTGGTGCAACAATGGTGCTAAAATCCTTAACAAAACGACTATAAAAGCTAGCTAAACCATGAAAGCTTCTTACCTCAGTGATGCCTTTAGGCGTTGGCCACTCCTTGATGGCCTTGACTTTCTCTTCATCCACCTCAATACCTTTAGTACTAACAGCATAACCAAGAAAAACAACTTTTTCCATACAGAAGGTACATTTCTTAAAATTAGCATACAACTTATCACATCTCAACACATCAAACACACATCTCAAATGCTCAATATGTTCATCTAAGTTCTTGCTGTACACTAGGATATCATCAAAGTACACGACTACAAATTTGCCTATGAACGCACGTAATACATGGTTCATTAATCTCATGAAAGTACTAGGCGCATTTGTAAGTCCAAATGGCATAACCAACCATTCATAAAGTCCACATTTAGTCTTAAAAGCAGTTTTCCATTCGTCTCCCTCTTTCATTCTAATTTGATGGTATCTACTTTAAAGATCTATTTTATTGAAAATACATGAGCCATGCAATTCATCGAGCATATCATCTAATCTAGGAATGAGATGACGATACTTTACCGTAATATTGTTGACCGCTCTGCAATCAACTCACATCCTCCAAGTCTCATCCTTCTTTGGCACTAGTAGCACTAGTATTGCACATGGGCTCATGCTCTCTCTCACGTACCCCTTGCTCATCAAATCTTCAACTTGCCTTTAAAGCTCCTGTGTCTCCTTCGGATTACTCCTATAGGCTGATTGGTTTGGAATAACAACTCAAGGTACAAAATCAATTTGATGCTTAATGCCTCTAATGGGCGGTAATCCACTCGACATCTCCTCTGGAAATACATATTCGATCTCCTCCGGAAATACATCTTCGAACTCTTGCAACAAAGAAACAACCAAACTAGGAAGAGATTGGTTAATTTCATCAAGATTAAGATAAGATTCTTTGTAAATGAGAAAAATCATAGGCTGGTTTGCTAAGAAGGCCCTCTTAATCTCATTCTCCTTTGCATAAAAACTCATCGTTGTCTTTTCTTTTCTCTCTGCAGGTTCTCTTTCATTTTTCTCTCATGGCTCCACTCTCTTTTCTTTATTCTCAGTCACCTCTCTATTTTCTTTTCCACTCTCTCTTTTTCTCTCTCGTGGCTTCACTATCTTTTCTTTATTCTCAACCACCTCTCTATTTCTTTTTCACTCTTTTTTTTTCGAGATTTCGGCCTCACCCTCATTTTTATTTTCTCTCATTTTTCTTTCTTTTGTTTCGGCCTCACCCTTTCTTTTTTGCTCAATCTCACTTTTCAGCTTCAGTTGGTCCTCATAGACTTGTTTTGGGCTTAAAGGAGCAAGCTTGATTGTTTTCGGAAATTAAAGGAAAGATTCGTGTTATCAATTAAAGAATTTGCAGATCTAAATTCTTGAATCAAGGACACGAGTAATCAATTGTGAAAATCATAGATCTGAATTCAAACACACGAAATTAGCAAAAATGAAGAAGGAATTGTTGATCAAAAAGAAAACCCTAGAACACGCCCAAGAGAAAAACAAAAAAAACCAAATGCAAGAATTAAAAAGGATAAATTTGACCTGATTTGGAGCCTGACCTCTGATACCAAATGATATGAACCCGTGAGATCGGAATCCCTTGAGCACATAAACAAATTGAAAACTTACCTAAGAACGCCAAGAATCAAGTTAAGATGATCTAGACCCGCTGAAACCTGTTGAAATCTTGTTTCAAGAATCTAAATTTGGTGAGAACGCCACAAATGTTTGGCGTTTGATAAGTTCTTAGTTCATTCAAGAACAAGTAAAGAAAACTGAGAATTCTCTATGAAGAAAACTTCATTCACGTTCAACTTGTCGAGAATGCGGCTACAAG